>NC_041388.1:408137686-408153819 GCF_002162155.2 Triticum dicoccoides | reverse complement strand
GCCCCTCGACCATCTTCGGCTTCACATCAAAGGTCTTGAGCCACAGGCCGAAGTGAGGGGTAATGCGGAGGAAGGCCTCACATACGACAATAAATGCCGAGATGTGAAGAAAGGAATCTGGGGCTAGATCGTGGAAATCAAGCCCGTAATAGAACATCAAACCCCTTACGAAGGGATCCAGAGTGAGGCCTAGTCCTCGGAGGAGGTGGGAGATGAACACGACGTCTTCATTGGGTTCAGGAGTAGGGACGACCTACCCTCGGGTGGGCAGCCGATGTGAGACTTCGGCGGTCAGGTATCTTGCCTCCCTTAACTTCTTGATATCCTCTTCCGTGACGGAGGAGGGCATCCACCAGCCTTGGAGGCTGGATCCGGACATGATTGAAGATCCGAAGCACCTGACCTAGGTTTTGAGTGTTAGAACTCGAGGCAGGGGAGGGATTCGATTGAGCACGGGAGGAAAAGAGTAAAAGCCTTGACCCTTTATAAAGAGGGTGAATATCAAGCGTCCTCCTCGTGGCCATTTGGGACTTGCCTAAAATCTAGGATTCCTAGGCATGGTCGGGTTACCCACGCCCGTATTGATGAGAATCCCGTAATAAGGGGGACACGATCTCTGCTTTGACAAGACGTGTCAAAAAACTGCCTCGCATTATGTGCGGGGCTAGTTAAAGGAAACGGTTCGAATAATCACCGGGCCATGGCATAATGTCATGTTGCCAACACGTGTCAGCAAATTAGATTTGTGGAAATATTATTCTCTCTACGGTGGTATGTGGAACTTATTTTGCAGGGTCGAACACTATCCTTGTAATCAAATTCTTCTGTAGGTGTATTCGGAGGAGGAACCCGCCTTGCAATGCCGAAGACAATACTGCGCGCCGGACTCGTCGTCATTGAAGCCTAGTTCAGGGGCTACTAAGGGAGTCCTGGATTAGGGGTATCCGGACAGCCGGATTATATCCTTTGGCCGGACTGTTGGACTATGAAGATACAAGATTGAAGACTTCGTCTGGTGTGTGGATGGGACTCTACTTGGCGTGGAAGGCAAGCTAGGCAATACGGATATGTATGTCTCCTCCTTTGTAACCGACCTTGTGTAACCCTAGCCCCCTCCGATGTCTATATAAATCGGAGGGTTTTAGTCCGTAGGACAACATACAATCATACCATAGGCTAGCTTCTAGGGTTTAGCCTCTCCGATCTCGTGGTAGATCAACTCTTGTAATACTCGTATCATCAAGAATAAATCAAGCAGGACGTAGGGTTTTACCTCCATCAAGTGGGCCTGAACCTGGGTAAAACATCGTGTCCCCTGCCTCCTGTTACCATCCGCCTTAGACGCACAGTTTGGGACCCCCTACCCGAGATCCGCCGGTTTTGACACAGACAGCGGGAGTAGCTCCGGGACATCCCGGGGGGTTTCCCCTTCTCCTCGGTGGAGAACCTTCTGATGGGCGCCATTGGAGCAAGCAGTAGAGCAAGGAGGAAGAAGACAGCAAGCGAGGAGGAGATGGGCAACGGGGGCTCCACCCCCTCCCCATTTATAGCAAGAGAAGGCCAACCGGCGTCTCCCAAGATCGCAGGTAATGATGGTTTCCCTTGCATGTCGCAGGGACTTGTCGAGTCGTGCAGTCGTCGAGGCAGCGTGGGGAAGCGGAGACGCCCACGTCCAATCAACCGCCACGCGTCAACCAAGGCTGCAGGCTATTGGGGCTCATGGCGCTTCGAGCTTGCCCCTTGGCTTCGCTGCGAAACCAAGCCCACGCGCACCTTGGGCCCGGGGGCTACTATCGGTGTTCTGGGAACGGGGGTCCCCAAACTTGCCTGCCTGCGGCCCGCGGCGTGGCGGAGCCGGCAGGACGTATGACCCGTCTTCACCAAAAAAACATCCAAGACCCTCGCGAGGGGCCAAGCCTCGCGAGGCGGACGATGCAAGACCTCCTCTGGAGTGGCCTAGCTAGGCAGGCCCACGAGGAGCGGAGATATCAAGGCAAGGCGAACCTCACGAGGCTCTCATGACGTGAGCCATGATGATCGGCACCAGGCGGGCGCTAGCACGCGCAGCGTCCTTGTTTCCTGTTTGGTGCAAAGGGGGCAAGCGCAGCCGTGGAGTACCGAGGCATCAGGCAAAGGTTGCCATTCCGGTGCAACAAGACCAGGACCATGGACTGCAAGACGGAGGTCATCGTGGAACCCAAAACAGCGTCACCACCAGACCTTTGTGCAGGCGAAGACTACTTTTGTCAGGATATCTTGTACTAGCTGCCCCCTTCAAATTAGCCCACCATTGTTGGCTCCCTCCCCACTCGATATTTGGGAAGAGGACCAGCGCCTCTATAAATAGGACTAGCCACCATAGTAGAGAGAGGAAGAGATCCCGGGAGATCATCAGAGATCGAGAGACACACCACAAGCTCACACGTGCAAGAACACCTCAACCACAGGAGGTTGTTCTCCCCTTGTATTGTTCATCATCAGCCCAAGAGGCAATCCACCACCACCACACTTGTCATGGAATTGTCACGGCAGATGTCCTTAGTGTCAGGACTTAGTCGCGAGGCCAACGCATCTATGTGGTAGCTTGAGAGGGGTTGAGCGGGACGAGAGACGCGATGTTTTACCCAGGTTCGGCCCCTCACGGTGGAGGTAAAAGCCTACATCCTGCTTCATTGATATTGATGATGATGATCACGGTTACAAGAGTGCTCTATCTCGAGAGCTATTGTCTAAACCTAACTTGTCCAACTTGTGGAACTTGTGAATCTTGTCCCTTTTGGGGAGCCCTGCCCCTCCTTATATATGTTGGAGGGGCGGGTTACATGTAGAGTCCTATTAGGATTAGGACTAGTCTATCTCTAATACAAACCGGATACAAGTCCTGATCGTAACTCCTTGTAAGATAAACGTTCCTCATGCCTTTCCTCTTAAACCAGCCCACCATTAAATGTGAACCGGCCTTCTGGGCCTTGGGCCTTGTCATCCGTCTGTCCTGCACGCCGGATCACCAGTGAGTCATAATGACCAGGTGGGTTGCTTGTAAACCGCCAGGTCAGGGCGGGTCACCAGTAACTCGCCAAGTGTCAGCGGGGTCTTCAGATAAACCGCCAAGTCCTGGCCGGGTTAACTTGCGGTCGGTTTACGCCGTGGGATATATCCCCGACATTAGCCCCCAAGTTTAGCTTGGATTTATTCATGGTAAACTTATGCTTGGTTTGTCACCGAGAAATATCGTGAAGAATAACTCCTTTGACTCAGCTCCCAGAGCGCCGGTTTAAAAAATATGGGTCTGAAAATACTTATCTGGTATTCAGCCGGTTTGAAGATGTAAAACTTGCCGCTTTAATATTACCAAAAATGGCCGGTTTATAAATATTAATGGCGCCGGGTCATAATTGTTGTCGACACCAGGTCATGTAATTGATCTTCCTAATTTGCTCAAAACTGATAAAACGAAGATGTTCCTCCTTTATATGCATAATACCTGTAGCCCCCAAGTCTTAAGAAGAGAATATAGTGATAACTTAAGACTTGCTCCAATAAGTGTTTCAACCTTGAAGAAATCCGATTAGTCATCTCAACCATATAAACTGAATACTCCATATATTGTAACGCCCTCGATGCGGCTATATCTCCCACGTGTCGAAGCACGACTTAGAGGCATAACCGCATTGAAAGCAATGTCGCAAGTGAGGTAATCTTCGCAAACAACCCATGTAATACATAAGGGAAAAGATACATAGTTGGCTTACAATCGCCACTTCACACAATTACATGAATAAAGCATTACATCAACCAGATACAATCAAGGTCCGACTACGGAACCAAAATAAAAGAAGAACCCCAAATGCGACAAGGTCCCCGATCGACCCCAACTGGGCTCCACTACTTATCAACTAGAACGAAACAACACAAAGGACAAGATCTTCATCGAGCTCCTCCTGAGCTTGGTTGCGTCATCTGCACGAACTCATCGGCACCTGCAAGCTGGTTTTGGAAGTATCTGTGAGCCATGGGGACTCAGCAATCTCACACCCTCGCGATCAAGACTATTTAAGCTTATGGGTAAGGTAAAGGTACTAGGTGGAACTGCAGCAAGCGACTAGCATATGTGGTGGCTAACATACGCAAATGAGAGCGAGAAGAGAAGGCAAAAGCATGGTCAATAAACTATGATCAAGAAGTGATCCTAGAACAACCTACGTCAAGCATTACTCCAACACCGTGTTCACTTCCCGGACTCCGCCGGAAAGAGACCATCACGGTTACGCACGCGGTTGATACATTTTAATTAAGGTCAAGTTCAGGTTTTCTACAACCGGACGTTAACAAATTCCCATCTGCCCATAACCACGGGCATGGATTTCGGAGGTTCAAAACCCTGCAGGGGTGTCCCAACTTAGCCCATCACAAGCTCTCACGGTCAACGAAGGAATAGACCTCCTCCCGAGACATTCCGATCAGACTCGGTATCCCGGTTCTACAAGACATTTCGACAGGGTAAAACTAAACCAGCAACACCACCCAGATGTGCCGACAAATCCCGATAGGAGCTGCACATATCTCGTTCTCAGGGCACACCGGATGAGCAAGACGTCGGGTAAGCCAGCCCAGAGTTGCCCCTGGTAGCCTCGGACATCGCTCAGTTGGACCAACACTCAGAGGAGCACTGGCCCAGGGGGGTAAAATAATGATGACCCTCAGGAGCGCGACTCCCAAGGGAAAAGAAAAGGGCTAGGTGGCGAATGGTAAAACCAATGTTGGGCATTGCTGGAAGAGATTTATACAAGGCAAACTGTCAAGGGGTTCCCATTATTACCCAACCGCGTAAGGAACGCAAAATCGGGAACATAACACCGATATGACGGAAACTAGGGCGGCAAGAGTGGAACAAAACACCAGGCATAAGGCCGAGCCTTCCACCCTTTACCAAGAATATAGATGCATTAATTGAAATAAGATATACTGTGATATCCCAACAAGTAAACATGTTCCAACCAGGAACAACATCTCCATGTTCCAACAAGGAACAAACTTCAATCTTCACCTGCAACTAACAACGCTATAAAAGGGGCCGAGCAAAGCGGTAACATAGCCAAACAACGGTTTCCTAGGACAAGGTGGGTTAGAGGCTTGGTTCAACAATATGGGTGGCATGATAAGCAAGTGGTAGGTATCGCAGCATAGGCATAGCAAAAGAGCGAGCATCTAGCAAAGCAAAGATAGTAGTGATTTCGAGGGTATGATCATCTTGCCTGAGATCCCGCAAGGAAGAAGAACGAGTCCATGAAGAAGACAAACGGACGTAGTCGAACGAATCCTCACAACACGACGTTATCGGAACCAACCCGAAGAAGCAACACCGGAAAGAAGCAAACAATCATGGTGAACAAACATCACATAAGCATGGCACGATGCGCAAACAAGTATGATGCATGTCCGGTTTAATGATAAATGGCATGGCAAAAGCACAAGCAATACTACAAATTAAGTGGAGCTCAATATGCAACTCCGTTGCATATTGACGAAACACCACGTGACTTATTAAGTTCGATCTTGTTTATGTACCCAACAATATTAAATGTTGTTAAACATGGCAAGAGGGTGAAGCAAGGAAAACTACCCATCTAGTCAAGTTTAAATAAGGCCGGGAACAACAAACAACAAATCCAGAAATTCCTCATGTGCATATATTAGGTTAGGTCCTGTTCTTCCCTAAACCATATTTTAGAGTTGTTAGACATGCAAAGTGATGCCACCATGTTAAACTATGCAAAATTCTACCCCATTTACATATAAAGTTTGTTAAAAACGGAGCTATGGTTATTTAGTTATGAATTAAACCATTTTAGCATGGCATAGGAGCAAATTTAAAACAAACAACATTTTAAACATTTTAAACATAGATGAAAGTTGTAAATTATTAAACTAGATGAAATTCTAGTCAAGTTACATATATGACATGTTTTAAAAGGATGCATGGTTCATGAGTAATTATATGCATGAAGTTAGAGGGTTTTTCTGCAAATCTATAATTCTCTGGATAATTGGCAAAATTCGCAGGACCCGGAAAAAAAACATATCGGGTCGAATTAGAGCTACAGGCCGAAACATGACATGGGCGCTGGGGGTTTCTCACCATGGGCCATGGCCCAGTTGGAAGCAGAGGGAGGCCGGCGGATCTGGCGAAGAGGAGATGGGCCTTGGCGCGGAGGAGGCCGACCCGCGGGTGCTCAGGTGTCGTGGATCGATGGTCAATGTGGCTGGGACGAGCGGGCGTCCTCTGTTCGGCAGGGAAGCGGAGCAGCGACGACAGGGACTTGGCACCGGCGAGCAGGGGCGTGAGTGAGGCTGGCGAGGCGGCGGCGGGAGGACTGGATCCATAGGAAGACGAACGAGAGGGCAGCGGGTGACGAGGGTTCATGAGCAGAAGAGAGGGATGGTTAGAGGAGAAGGAGAACCCAGGGAAAAAGAAAGGGGCAAGGGGCGAGTGGACCTGCTGGTCCGACGACGTGGTCCTCGGCGCTCGGGAGACGGATCCGGGCGGCGGGACATGGGGCGCCGGCGACGCTTGGCGCGATGCAGGGCTCCGGCGGCACGGTCAACGGGCAGGAGAGGCGGGGTCGACCGGCTGCTGCGGTGATGTTCACGGTGGCTCCTGCGGGCAACACACATCGAGAAAGAGAGAGAGGGATCAGAGAACAGAAGGAGAAGTGAGCCAGGGAGGAAGGGAAAGAAAATGGTGCGCGACAGGGCTGGCCTGGCGATGGCTCTGCATCTGCTGCTCGCCGGTGGCTCGGTGTCAAAGCCGACAGGAACGAGGTGCTCGGGGAGCCCCTCGGGCGTGAGAGGAGGCTGGAGTCTCGGGGTCGAGCTCCTCTCGAATGGAGCGAGGCTACTGCGATTGATTTGGAAGGGATCGGGAGGAGGCTCACTGGTTGGGTGGAGAGATCGGGAGGGATCGATGGATTGGATCGATGGGGAAAACGAGGAAGGTGGCGGCGGCATGGGGATTGATGGATGGGACGGCTCCCCTAGGTTTTAGGGTTTGGTCTTTAAATAACAAGTGAATTTTGGGTAGGGGTATTTGGTCCCTCCGATTAAATCAGACGGTCCTAGATAAATAGGCTAGGGAGACCAAACAAAGAAAACGGAGATATTTTGTAGATGTTTGGGGATGATCCGGACACGACGGTGATGACTGTTCGGGTCGGGTCCGGGACAACTTCTCGGACGCGCGCGCGAGGAGGGCCGCGTGCGGACGGGAGAGGTTAGGTTGGGCTTGGCGGTAGGCAGTGGATGTGTAGGCGGTCTTGAGCTGAGAGAAGAGAAAAGAGAGAGAGAGGCCCGACGACTATTTCCAGAGACCGAAAACGTCCGACGTTAGACCGGCTATAATGCCGCTATAGTTTAACGGTTGGGCTATCAAACAAACTCCAAACGCGATGAAACTTGGCAGGCGGCCTACCTACAATATAAAAACACCGCATGCCAACTTTCATCCAATTCCGAGAACATTTTTCGGCCATTTATAAAATAATATTTCGGACATGCCGCGGGTGCGTCCAAGTGTGTCTGGGCTCAGAACGGAAAACAGAAGGAACGAGGAGACCGGGATGGATGCAAGTTTTGAAAAACATGATGATGCAATGCACATGATGACATGGCAAGATGCAACACGCAAACAAATGACAAGGCAACGACAGTGAATAACTGAAAGACACCTGGCACATCGGTCTCGGGGCGTTACATATATGTAGCCCCCAAGCGTTGGGTCATTATGCAATAATTAGCAGGGACTTTATAAATATAATCATATAGACTTGAGGAGTGATGTGTAGCCCCCAAGGGCGGGCTTAGTAAGATAATACTGAACCGGGACTTGATATATACTTCAATGAAAATAACATCTTATAATGTAGCTTCCATCATAGGGCTTGAACCCACGTCCACAAGGTTAAGAGTTTTGTGCTTTACCAACTGAGCAATGAATCCTTCAATATTGTTGACGAAAACTTGTGTACCTTGAATTGTTGACAGGAGCAATTGGTAGCCCTCAAGGGCCGGCTCATTATAATATGATGAGTCGGGTCTTCAATAAGACTAGTAAAAATGACTTTGCATTAGCCCCCAAGTGTCATGATGCATGCTTGCAGCAACATGAGACTTGCATGTAATCTCGATTTGAATAATGTAGCCCTCAAGTGCCGGGTTGTAAGCCTGCAGTGACTCGGGACTATTCCTTCCATTGTAGAATAAATCATATCCTTTGATAAAAGAGTAGACATTGCGCTATAGCGACTTTGAAAACCTTAATAATAAAAATCCAGCCATGTTGACTATTCAAGATAATATAACCCGGTATGAAAACCTTATTCATTCAATATCATAATGAAATTTCAGAAAAGTTTGGCTATTTGAATAATATAACCCAATGATTTATAAGCGCATGATTCCAATGGCGCAATCCAAATATATAATGGTGACTTATTGTCCAAAGCCAGGCCGGTTTAATAAACACCGGATCATACTACCGGTTTAATAAACACCGGTGATCATGCTTTTATTCAACCTGTTTCTGCATACAACAAGTTTAAAGTGTCCTGGCGGTTTACCGCCGGACGGGTCATAATGCCCAACATATAACCTGGGTTTATAACCAAGGCTACATTTAGAATAATCAAATATGAAATATATCATACCTGTGACATTGAATCACATCGTTGGTTTTACCAACTTTTTGTAGTAAGGGTGATAACCCAAATCTTGAGTACTGATAACTCCTTCCATATTGTGCCAGTTTATGATAAAACCGTGCCGGGTTGTGATAGACACCGTGTTACTCCATTAGAGGATGTTAACAACAAGGATCAAATCGGGCAAATAGTCTTCGGATTAACGTGAACTGTGTTCCGTCAATTGATTGGCTGAAAACTTTGTCGGTTTAAAAAACGCAATAAAAAGAAAGAAAAATCTTTCAAAAAAAGTGTGAAGAAAAAGCAAAGACAAAACCGTTTGCAAAAAGAGGCTTATTTGAGCTGATCAGATGGCGTTACCATGGCCGAACACGACCAAGCTCCTGATAGGTGTAACTATGGTTCTAGTCAGCCAGGTCCCCAAATGAAACCGTGGCATTTATGCCGATCAAGTGGCATGGCAATGGTTCGGGTTCGACCAATCCCCCAAGTGATTTTGTGGCCTTAGGCTGATCAAGAGGCATGACTGGTTCAGACGTGACCAAGTCCCCAAGTGATCTGGTGGCTCTCGCCTATCAAGAGGTACTGTATTGGTTCGGACACGACCAAACCCCCAAGTGATATAACATGATGCTTTTGAAAAGCTAACTCAAGGGGTAAACCGGAGGCCGCTTTAGAACAACTCCGTGTAACCACACATGATGTACAAGAACAAATACCCCGCTTTAGCTGAGGCTCCCATGTGATCAATAATATGTCATGGCCAGTAAGGCAGAATACCCATGTTTGAACCGCACATCGTGGCAGTAGGTCCTCTTTGGCAATTTTTAACTTTTTGCAAGAGATAAATTCTTCTGAACCGGGATCTTGAACCGGATATTGAGAGCTTCAAAGCTTTGTGGGAGACATCTTTCCCTTGAACCGGACTGTAAACCGGATATTTGACAGCTGCAGTCAGACTGACTTCCCTTGAGCCGGATTTTAAACCGGAATCCTTTCTGATGACCCGGATCTTCTTCATTGAACCGAGATTTTGTAACTGTCATATACTTTCTAAACCGGAAATTTTCTGACGGCCTTTAAACTTTCATCAATATAACAGTAGCCTCCGGGACCGGGTTATCCTTACCTCCATCGTCCCGGGGTTCTTAAATTTGCTAAAACTGGCAAGATTCGCTGAGTCATGTCATCATAGCCCCCGAGTCTCAAAGGTGACTTGAGGAGTTGGCTTGAGACTCTCCATATTTGACCGTGATATAAACCGGCATAACATGTATATCATTGATGTTGATAGCACGATGTGAATCCACAGAAGGTTGAGGTGACTGCGGCGGGTTATAAATGATCCCGTATGAGCCGTGTCAGCAACTCGGCCAATGGTTCCTTCCAACTGCCTATTTGAAGTTGACCAAACTGTAGTGGCAGCGATTTGTGTGCATGTCCATTGAACCATCAGTGCAGACGGCAGTTGATGGTATATAATAATTTGCCTCCAATTTGTTGAAAGAAAACCGGGCTACCCAAGCTGTGACTTGCTCAAACAGTTCCTGCAGACAGGTGCGGCCCAGTATGTTGATGTAGACCAGGCCACGAGAGACGGACGACAAAGACAACCGCAACATCAGAGGCGACTCAAATAGATGATTCGGCCGCAACATTGTAAACCGGTGCTGGCGGGGAGAGTCGGCAACAGCGTTGGAAACGGTTTCATGTAGATCGCGGATGGCCAATTAATCGCAGGCGCGATCCTAGCGAGTTGATGTAGATCGAATTGCACGGGCGGCGGCTTGCACACACCCGTCCAACAGCAAACGATGAATCATTGTCCTGCATATATAAAAATACACAGACAAAGTAATTGTTCTTTAACAAAAAACAATATGTACTAGAAATAGATTTAGATGGATATCACCTGATGTCTTTATCCGGACGACCGATGGGGCTGGCCCCAGCAGATGTTTCATTGATCTCGGACTGTTTTACGTACAGTGTTTGAACATCATGCTGCTTCAAATTATAAGAACGAGGCCATGGTGACTCCCGACGGGCGGCTGCTACGGAGGTGACCCGGCCCCAGCGAGGCGCTGGCTGTGGAGGTGAACTGCCACGGCTCGAGGCAAAGGAGATCCAACGAGGCAAGCGGGGCCGGCAAGGTGAAAGACCAAGTTGGAGCGTGGTGGCGACTCTCCTGCTGTAAACTTTTAATAGGCCGCGACGGTGACTTGGTTGTAGTGAAGACGACGGCTCAACCAGCAGAGGCGCGTACGGCGCAGTGAGGTGGCTTGGCGTGGTCAGGGCAACTCAATGCAGCGGAGACACGGTCGCAATGACCTGGTGGGTCCGAGGCGGAGTAAGGCCGAGGCGGCTCTGTACAGAATCGAGCTGCGGCTCACGGAGAATTGCGGAGGCAAACAGTGGCTCGCAGCAGAAATTGTGTGAGATCGGCCACTGTGGAACAGGCCGCCTCGGGGCGAGGCAGTTTGACCGCGTTGTCTCAGTGCATCAGTGCGGCGAAAATGCACTGGCCAGTAGGGCGAGGCCACGGCAGTAGCGCGACGCGGCGAGTCACGATGGGGGCAGGTGTGCTCGCAAGTGGCGGAGCTCGGGCACGGTGAGGTGGTTTTGCAGCCCGTGGCCAGCAAGCGCGCCAGGAGGAGCATGGAAGCGACGCGGACGTCGTAGAGAAGATGGCCAGGGGGTCCACGGCAGCGTGGATGCGCAGGATCCGCGGCGGCGCGTGCAAGGCGGCAAAGCGGCTCAGCGAAGGCTGCAGGATGAGGCCACGCGGCCACGGCGGCTCACGGAGATCGGTGAAGGCGAGACCGGCTCGATGGAGGAGACCGAGTCTCCTGTCCCAATCCACTTACGGGTCATGGGCTGTTCCCCTTTTTTTCTTTTTTTGACTGCTAAAGACATCGTGACGGTCGCGTGTGACCCGACGACGTAGCCTTTTGCCTTGTAATTTTGGAAACCAGAGATCGATCCGATCTTGCATCGATTAATCATGCGAAAGAAAATTCCTCCTTCGATTTTCACTAGAGATTGATGCCTCGTCTCATCAGACATTGAAGACCATATACGCCCTGATTGATCTGATGTTTTAAACAATGAAATATCAGGACATCTCCTATCAAAATCACAACCATTGCCGATGACGGAGTTTGTGCACGCCCAAACGGATGAACCGGCAGGATACGATCTCGCTGAAGTTGAAGTCGACGAAGCCACAACTCCGGCGCGTAAACGTCCCACGGACGGCGCAATTTTTTTCTTTTCGTGATTTTGACTCTCGAACTTAAAGAGGATGTATATCCTTTCCAATCTGCTCTTCATCCAAAAATTCTGAACTTCTCAAACCCTAAGAGAGATCCCTCCAAGAACTCAACACCACCGTGCGCGAGCCCCATGGTGGGCGCCAACTGTCGTGGAATTGTCACGGCAGATGTCCTTAGTGTCAGGACTTAGTCGCGAGGCCAACGCAGCTATGTGGTATCTTGAGAGGGGTTGAGCGGGACGAGAGACGCGATGTTTTACCCAGGTTCGGCCCCTCACGGTGGAGGTAAAAGCCTACATCCTGCTTCATTGATATTTATGATGATGATCACAGTTACAGGAGTGCTCTATCTCGAGAGCTATTGTCTAAACCTAACTTGTCCAACTTGTGGAACTTGTGAATCTTGTCCCTTTTGGGGAGCCCTGCCCCTCCTTATATATGTTGGAGGGGCGGGTTACATGTAGAGTCCTATTAGGATTAGGACTAGTCTATCTCTAATACAAACCGGATACAAGTCCTGGTCGTAACTCCTTGTAAGATAAACGTTCCTCATGCCTTTCCTCTTAAACCGGCCCACCATTAAACGTGAACCGGCCTTTTGGGCCTTGGGCCTTGTCATCCGTCTGTCCCGCACGCCGGATCACCAGTGAGTCATAATGACCAGGTGGGTTGCTTGTAAACCGCCAGGTCAGGGCGGGTCGCCGGTAACTCGCCAAGTGTCAGCGGGGTCTTCAGATAAACCGCCAAGTCCTGGCCGTGTTAACTTGCGGGTATATCCCCGACAACACTGGAGTACGGTATTACACCACAACGGTGGCCCGAACCAGTATAAACCCCGTGTCTTTCTGTGTTGTGAGTTCGTCGAGTTCGTCCACAAGATCTTAGCGAGCTAGAGCATAGATCGGTAGGAGGGGAAGACTTCGCGCGCACCCCAGTGTTCGAACCTTAAGGGTTTGCCGGAGCCCCACATCTGACACAGTGGCCTGGTGAGCCACGCGCTCCGTGTCTTCCTCCTTCTCCGCCCCCGCACCCTGGCGTGCGAACGCGCTATTGATGTACATGACCCATCCATCTGGTGACTTGTCTCTGGGTAGGAGAGAATGGTCCTCGCACACCTCACAGCTGGGGATGTCAGTCCATTTCGCCACGAAATCTGCAAGGGTCGTGCCCTTGATGACTCTGGTGGTGCTGAACTCCAGCTGGAATGCTTGCAGCTTGATGTTCCACTCTGCGGCCCTTCCCGCGGCGTTGGGGCTTCGAAGAACCCTCTCCAGTGGGTAAGCTGAGACAACCTTGATGGGGTGGCCCTGGAAGTAGTGGCGCAGCTTCCGGGAGGCAACAAGGAGTGCGAACAAGAGCATTTGTGGCATGGGATAGCGCGCGCGCCTCACGTAGCACCGTGCTGACGAAGTACACCGGGTGCTCGACGAGGGAGGAGGCATAGGTGAGGTCTTACACCTCCTGAGTCTATTGGCCCTTAGGAGCCTTGTCGCCCTTCATGGCAGCCACTGCCTCAGGAGCATCGTCCTTAGGAGCCCCACTTCGTGTGGGGTCGTCCGAGTTCTCAGGAGCGCCGCCATGAGGCTGTAGTCCCCCAACCGGGTGTGAGGTGCTTTGCCGTGGGCCCTTTGTCGGGAGCTCCTCCCGCACCGCCACCAGCACTACGCCGGCAGAGTGAGGCGTGGCGGCCAGGTAGAGCACCAAAGGCTCAAGGGGGTGCAATGGTACCATCACGGGCGGGCTAGTGAGGTACTTCTTGAGGTCTTGGAAAGCTGCGTCAGCCTCTGGAGTCCACTCGAACGGGCCTTTCTTCTTCATCAGCTTGAAGAAAGGGAGGGTATGCTCCCCTAGCTTGGAGATGAAATGTCCAAGCGAGGTTACGCAGCCCGCCAGCTTATGCATTTCCTTAGCAAGGGTTTGCGGCGGACTCATCCTTTCTATGGCCTAGACCTTCTCCGGGTTGTCCTCGATCCCTATGTGCGACACCAGGAACCCCAGCAGCTTGCCGGACGGGACGCCGAACACACATTTCTCTGGGTTGAGTTGCATGCCCACCTTGCACTGCAGGGCCTCTATGGGAGCGGGTACAAGGAGCTGCAGGCAACTCTGGAGGAAGGCCCCGTCGGGTTGGTCCCCAAGCTCGTCACGGCGTTCGAGGGCATCATCCTTGGAGTGGGCCCCATGGTGGAGGGAGAGGCCTGCGCACTTTCTTCCTCGGCCGCGACGCGCATCTTCAGCCACCACTATCTTCGGGACCCCGGCTTCGACCTTGGTGCCCTGCTCGAGCGCGTGGACCCTAAGCTTTGCCACTGCTGCCAAAGCCGTGAAGGATCAGGTGGAGACCCTGCTGCGGAAGTTCCTCTGCGTCATCCCGGCGGCCACGGATGACGAGGATGGCGGCGACGTCATCAACGATGGGGCTCCCCAAGTGGGTGACGGTGGCGTCCAAGGCTAAGGAAGAGGGTCGGAGACGGTGCTCCCCCCTATCCTTATCCTGCAAGATTTATCGTGCCTCGTGGAGGCGTAAGAAATTGTGCTTTGGGCTTTTTGAGGGACAGTATGCTTTGTAATAATTTGCTAGGGTTCCGCGATTTCCTTTCATGTTTGATTTAGCGTTCTACGTCGGCAGGGCCTGACCCCATGCGTACCTCAGCTGCCATTGGGGCGTCCGGATCACCAGGACGAGACCAAGGGGTGAGGGGCTACATGGCTAGTTAGGCTCCTAATTCGTGATGCTCAGGAGTCCCCCTTGACGTGCGAAGAGCCCTTAGGAGGGAGATGTTGGTGTAGGTCTTAGCATTCTGCATCGGTAGGTCCCGGCCCCGCGCATACCTCAGCCGCTGTTGGGGCGTCCGGATCACCAGGACGAGACCAAGGGGTGAGGGGCTACGTGACCAGTTAGGCTCCTGGGTCACGATGCCCAGGAGTCCCCCTTGATGTACGAACAGACCACCATACCTCTCCTCGCCGAGCTCTCGCTCGGGAGGGGCACGCAAAGACCAAGTCCCAGGGACCTAGCGAGGTGGCGTACGCTAGGCGTGACCTGAGCGTAGCCCCCGTGCCCAGCCCCCTTGTGCGACTCTCTCGAGGGAAAAGCGGTGCAGTGAGGTTGAACACGAAGCGTGGTGGCTCACATGAGGTTACTGCAGCTGTGAGGCTACCCTCTTTTGTTTATCACCAACACGGAGCATGGCGCTTCCGCTCTTGCACGGGCATAGCCTCTCCTCGACCGTGTCATCTACCAGCGCGGAGCATGGTGCTTCCACTGGTACTTGGGTGGGAGCTCCCTCTAAGGGGAGACTTTGGGGCATGTACAACCCGGCCCTAACACGTGGTTTGCACGACAGGGCTAGAGGAGATGTGTATGGGCACTCGTGAGCCAGCGCAGGACTCACGAGGCCCTACCTCAAGGCGGGTTGCGCCGGAATGTGGTTCGGAACACTTGAGATGGTCCCGCTAGATGGTTAGGCAAACTGCGCTGAGTGAATCTCTTGAGGTTATTGCATGAGAAGGCCAAACACCAACGACCCAGGAGGTGACGTGAACGGGGCTGGCCCGCCAGACAGAGCTCAGTCGTTGGGTTTGTCGATGCTGTAGGGATGAACCCGAGCACAGACACTGTGCCCAGTCTTCTCATGAGAAAGTCCCGAAGAAAGACAACTGGCACGCGGCTCCCACAGCGGCGAGGCACCGGGTCACGTGCCTTAACTTATCCTCCCCCGATTAACTCATGCGAGAACAAGGCACCAAGGACCATGGGCGGTGACGTGCATGGGAGCTGGCCCGCGAGTCAGAGCTCGGCCACTTGGGTTTAGAGACGATGTACGGACGACCCAGGCACATACGTCGTGCCAGTCCTTAATCATGAGGCGGTCGTGGGTGGGTTCGCAAGGACGTACGACGTTCATGGCGTCAAACCAACGGATAGACAAGTGATAATCATAAAGCAACTCGTGATCAAATGGTAGAGCCTATTCTAATAGATGCAAAGAATGATACATGCCGCAGGGACGGACCCACGCGACTTGGCGATAATGGAGCCTGAGGGGCGCCCCCAACTGAACGAACCAAAAAAGTGTCACCTCACACCGTTGCTGAATGGGTGTTGGAGTAGTTGAAGACGCGTGCTGCAGAAGTCGCTCCTCATGAGTCGCCTAGGTTCT
>NC_041388.1:408125893-408137481 GCF_002162155.2 Triticum dicoccoides | reverse complement strand
CGAGGATCCGCCACCATCTCCAACAGGATCACTTGGTGCCTGGCCTCATGAGCTGCCAGGACGCCCCGCATGTGGTCATGGTGCACGATAGCTCTGTTCAGCAAACCAAAAGGCATGCAAACGAAGTTGTGAGGGGGGCCTCACACCGGCCAACATGGGACGGCTAGAAAAGCTCCTAAGACATGGCCCTGTTGAGCCCAGGGATGTTGATGCAGGCGCAGCTCGCTGCCCTCGTCGGGGCAGGGAGCTGCGCCGGGTAGTGGGCGGCTGTCGCCTCGCATAGCTCTTGCCTCCTGAAGCTCCTCGATCACCTTGGTGACGAACTCCTGAGCACCTGGCGCCTGGCGCCCTGCGCTTTCCTCACGGAAGCACGCATTGCAGCACGCCTCCACATGGTCCCCGAATGCCTCCCTCGTGACGTCGGCCAGGTCAGAGGCCCTCTAGAGGAGAGCCCCTAGCCCGAGGGGGCGCCGGGTGCGCCTTCCTATGCTAGAGGGGAAGGCGCCCTGGCAGTGCGCGCAGGTCGTGAGGCAGGGTCGCCGGCTGCCTCATCCTCCTGAGGTCCATGGTGGAGCAGCTACTTCTTCTTGGCGACGACCTTAGGGGAGTTGGTGGCGCCTTCATCATCCGGGTTCTTGACTACCGCAGCCTGGTAGGCGCGCTCGAGAGAGCACGCCGCGTCCTTCTGAAAGTGCAACTATCCCTGGGTGGTTTTGGTAATTATTAACAACATATAGCTCATTGAGCTAATGCTATTTCAAGATAAATATTTCAGGAAAGTTCAATGATTGGCATGGCATGGATTAGGATTGTGGACCTCTCAAAATGCTAAGGACACATATTGGCTCAAGCTCAAGACTCTTCATTTTACTTTTAGTGATCCAAGATCACATTGAGTCCATAGAAAAAGCCAATACTATTAAAAGGGGATGAGGTGTTGCTTAATGGCTTGCTTGCTCAAAATGCTTAGTGATATGCTCCAAAAACCCCCAACCACTTTCTCATATCCACATATGTCCCAAACCAGAAATAAACTCGACCCCACCAAAATGTTCTATCCGGGGCCACCGAGTTCACTTGACATAGCCACTGCCACAAACCCTAGTCACTTCGGTCTCACCGATAGGGATCTCGGTCTCACCGAGATGGGATTGCAAACTCTCTGTTTCCCTTCGTAACATTTCGGTCCAACCGAGATGAGCTATCGGTCCCACCGAGTTCGCAATGCAAACTCTCTATTTCCCTTTCCCAATGTTTTGGTCTCACCGAAATGAGCGATTCAGTCCCACCGAGTTTGCCTGACCAACTTTCTGGTTAACTTATTACCAAAATCGGTCCCACCGATTTTGTGTAATCGGTCTCACCGAGATTACGTTATGCCCTAACCCAAATGAAATCGGTCCCACCGAGTTGACATATCAGTCCCACCGAAAAGCCTAACGTTCACATTTTGAACTAAATTGGTCTGACCAAGTTTTCTGATTCGGTCCCACCGAGTTTGGTAAATTGTGTGTAACAGTTAGATTTTGTGTGGAGGCTATATATACCCCTCCACCCTTCCTTCATTAGTAGAGGAGAGCCATCAGAACGTGCCTACACTTCAGCATTCATTTTCTGAGAGAGAACCACCTACTCATGTGTTGAGACCAAGATATTCCATTCCAACCATTCGAATCTTGATCTCTAGCCTTCCCCAAGTTGCTTTCTACTCAAATCATTTTTCCACCAAATCCAAATCTATGTGAGAGAGTTGAGTGTTGGGGAGACTATCATTCGAAGCACAATAGCAAGGAGTTCATCATCAACACACCATCTATTACCTTTTGGAGAGTGGTGTCTCCTAGATTGGTTAGGTGTCACTTGGGAGCCTCCGTCAAGATTGTGGAGTTGAACCAAGGAGTTTGCACGGGCAAGGAGATCGCCTACTTCGTGAAGATCTACCCTAGTGAGGCAAGTCCTTCGTGGGCGATGGCCATGGTGGGATAGACAAGGTTGCTTCTTCATGGGTGGAGCCCTCCGTGGACTTGCGCAACCGTTAGCCTTCATGGGTTGTGGTCTCCATCAACATGGATGTACAATAGCACCACCTATCGGAATCACGCTAAAAATCTCTGTGTCTACATTGCGCTTGCTCCCTCCAAACTCCTCCCTTTATCTTCATGTGCAATGTTTTACATTCCGCTGCTATACTCCTAGACTTGCATGTGTAGGTTGATTGCTTGACTTGTGATAATTTTTTAAAATCTTCCAAGACTTAAAATTGGGAAAAGGCTAGATTTTTATTTGGTCAAGTACTCTAATCACCCCTCCCCCTCTAGACATACTTTCGATCCTACAATGGTATCAGAGCTTTGGCCTCAATTTGCCATGATATCCATAGCTTTTGGTGAACATAGCCTTGGTTTCACAACCTAGGAGAGTATGGCGTCTAGCGAGGGAAATTACCACCATAGAGGTCCTTACTTTGATGGTACTAATTTTGCTAGTTGGAAGCATAATATGACAATGCATATTCTTGGACATAACCCCGCTGTTTGGGCTATTGTGTGTATTAACTTGCAAGGTGAATTCTTTGTTGGGAGAGAACAAAACCGTGAAGCTACTGCAGAAGAGTTGAAGATGCTGCAATACAATGCTCAAGCTTGTGATATTCTCTTCAATGGATTGTGCCCCGAAGAATTCAACAAAACTAGCCGTCTTGAGAATGCAAAGGAAATTTGGGATACTTTGATTGATATGCATGAGGGTACCAACTCCGTCAAGGAATCCAAATTGGATTTGCTTCAAAGTCAGCTTGACAAGTTCAAAATAAAGGATGGTGAAGGTGTTGCTGAAATGTACTCTAGGCTCGCTCTCATCACAAATGAGATTGCCGGCTTAGGAAGTGAAGAGATGACCGATAGATTCATCATTAAGAAGATCCTAAGAGCCTTGGATGGAAAATATGATACCGTGTGCACATTGATCCAAATGATGCCCAACTACAAAGATCTCAAGCCAATGGAAGTCATTGGAAGAATTGTTGCTCATGAGATGTCACTCAATGATAAGGAAGAGCTTTGCAACAAGTCAAGTGGTGCTTATAAAGCCTCATGTGATGCTCCTACATCATCAGGTGAGAAACAAGCCTTCAATGAAGAATTAAGCCTAATGGTGAAGAACTTCAACAAGTTCCACAAGAGTATAAGCAAGGAAAGAAGTTCCAAGTCAAGGTCCTACAATGACAAAAGATCTTTGAGTCGTGAAAATAATTGCAACAATTGTGGAAGACCCAGACACTACTCCAATGAGTGTACGGATCCCTACAAAAGAAGAGAAGATTCACCCAAAAGGATAAGTAGAAGAGAAGAATCACCACCAAGAGAGAGGAGGAGTAGAGATGATCGTTATGAACGAAGAACATCTCGGAGAAGCAAGGATTCAGAAAGGAAGGACAAGTCATCAAGGAGCTACACAAAACAAAGACATCAAGATCATGTTGGTGAATGGGTATCCGGCTCCGACTCCGACATTCACTCTAAGAGTAGCTATCACTCCGACTCCGAATATACTCAAGATGAAGGTGTTGCCGGTCTAGCACTTGTGTCAACCAACTCCTATGACATATTTGACTCGCCAAATGAAGGAATTGGAATATGCTTCATGACTAAAGTCCCAAAGGTATCACACCCCGAGTATGTTGATTTTAATAGTGATGAAGATGATTTGTTGGGTGATGATGATTTACTTGTTGATAACTCTAGTGATGAAAACTATGATGAACTTGATATTAATCATGCTAATCAAGATAAAACGAATGACGATGATAAGAAGGAGATTGAGCGTCTAACTAAAGAACTAAACACTCTTAAGTTAGCTCATGAAACTACCATGGAAGATCATCGAGAACTTTTAAAGACTTATGAGAAGTTACACTTTGAAAAGCTCAACCTTGAGCAAGAGCATGGGTTCTTAAAGGCAATCAATGATGATCTTCGCAAGAAAAGTTCTTCTTACATTGCGAAGCGTTTACTCTTGTCTACTTACATGCCACAAGTTAAATCTAGCAACAAGAGTAAGAAAGATTCTTCCTCTAGTAGTAACAACAATCAGGCTAAATCCAATATTGTTGCTTATAGTAGTTCTCTTGATTCCACTAATGATTCTCTTAGCCAAGTTACACTTGAGCAAGAAAATAGCCTATTGAAGGGAATTATAGAGAAAGGTGTCTACAAGAGTCTTCCCGGAAGTAACCAATTTGAGGAAATTGTACGCAAGCAAGGAAGGCACCGGAAGAATCAAGGCATTGGTTTTGAACGAAAGTTCAATGCCAATGGAGTTGAGTAGGAAGAAGGTCAATACCCCAAGACGAAGTTTGTTCCACAACAAGAGAAGTATGATCCTACTTCTTTCCAAGGAACACAAGCTCAAGATGATCTTCCACCACAAGACCACAAGCAAAAAGGCAAGGACAAGCTCCAAGAGGAGATTGATGCATTTGAAGAAGCTCTTAAGGCCTTGGTCAAGTGGGTTCCCAAGACTACATCAAGTACGACTACAACTCCAAGGATTCCCATCAAGATGATGTGGATCCCGAAGAAGAAGAACTAGAAAGTTCTTGAGGGTGACTCCACCAACATACTTCACTCATATCACTTTGGCGAGAACAAGTGTGAACAACTTCCACATCTTGCACTAGTTCAAGGAGTCACAAACCCTCTTGTTGGTAAGACAAGGGACAAGGTAACCTAATGCTTTCATGGACATCATCTTGTGTCTACATCACTCTATGTCTATGGATATCCTTGTTTGTTCCTTGTGGGACTAACCCGTGTAGGTATTGAAAGTGCAACTCACTCCAATGGATTGCTCCAAATGATCAACATCAACATTGAGCATCCACATCTTCAACATCTACATGAAGTCATCATCGACAAAACCCAAGGTTAGTTCATCCCTCTTAGGGGGGATATCACATCTAGCGGGAACTTTACTCTAATCAATTGAGCTAAAGCAACTCTAATGGTGTGAACACAACAATGCTTTATGTAAAAGTGGTAACCCCACTTGTGCTTAAACGATGAGTATGACCTACGATCAAATGTTCTCATTTGACTCCTAAGTCAATATACTCATATATAGATGACCTAGTCATCGCCAATTGCTTGATAGATGCTAGAATGTTTATGCATGCTTTGCCACATATTTCATTTGCCATTTTATTGAGTGAGCATGTTGATTGCATATTTTACTCATTCGGGGACATCCATTTGTTGCTTTGATTGTTTGGCTCTTTCTCTTTTGCCAAATGGATGGACAAGAATGCCTAAGAACCTCCTCTAGCTATCTATGATTTTCTCGTCTCAAACTCTATTCATGCTACATCACAAAGCTTGATCAAGTCAGATTCGAACCACTCCGTGTGAGGAGCACTCGGAGTTCCCGATTCGTCATTGGCTTAAACAAGGTCGGGATATATATATATAGGAGGTTCCCATCTCAACCTTTACACACCTCCCCCTGGATGTTCATGCTCCTATGGTATATATTCAGTTCATATTGTAGCTATGGTCATTCTATTATGATTTTCAGCTCATCTTGTGTGATTTATTTCTTCAGTCCCAAGTGGCAAATTTGTTCTGCAGCATATGGTATCATTGAGCTGCACTTGTTTGTACTGTCCCTCTTCCCCTGCTCCTCAAGCGGCACTGCTGTCTTGTGCTTGTTGTTCGACAGGTATTTGTCTTAATGCCTAGAGAAGAGACTTGTTTTCTGTACTAAACTCATTATTAGTTTGGTTTGTATTATTTTGTTAGTTCATGAAAAAACATAAGATAGTTGGGTGTGTGCGCAAAAAAAATCATCAGTACACGTTTCAAAATTATGTAAGTTTAGATATATCACCTAAAAAAAGTTCAAAGAAAAATTATGCAAGTTCAATCTGTGTGCTGCTACAAATTTGCACT
Organism: Triticum dicoccoides; assembly: GCF_002162155.2. Lineage (NCBI taxonomy): Eukaryota > Viridiplantae > Streptophyta > Magnoliopsida > Poales > Poaceae > Triticum > Triticum dicoccoides. Next base: position 408,131,536 of record NC_041388.1, on the reverse strand, counting down.
TCTTGTCCAGTCGTACTAGTACTGATGAATAACGAGTTACTGATAGTTATTAATGATTGAAAAATGTAGAGGTTGAAGTAAACCCTCTTGATATAACTATTACTAATATATGTGCTCTACCTGCACATTTTTCAATACCAAAGAATAACCCCAGCGAGAAGTTCATGTTTAGAAAGTTGGTAGGTTCATACATAGAAACTTAACAAATATTTTCCATTTTAGTATTGATCGAGTATCATATATGCCTCAGTTCTAAATACTTTGTTCATTGTGATCGGAGATAATACAAAAAGAATATTCTTCAGTTCTGCGGATATTTTACAACTTTTCTAAACATGCGTCCACCGACATGCTCGGCGCCGTCCACAACTTCATCGTATGAGAGCTTCTGCTCCATATCCTCTTCCTCCATGGTCCCCGCACGCTGTGATGACCAGGTCTGCAACCGGAACTACATCATAGTGTTCTTGGAACCAAACTGAAGCAATGCAACGAGAAGTACAAAAATTTGGGCTGATGTACCTTGTCCTATACCCACTTCTTTGCCTGGATGTAGGAATCTGATAGAAAAAACAAGGTGTGTCCCTCTACATATTCAAGAGATAAATTTGATTGCTGAAAATGCTTGTGTTTATACAATTTAATTTTGCTATATGTTTCTTATTTTAATTCAGTCTAGTATCTAATTTTAGTTCAGTTCAATTATCATTTTGGTTTAAGTTCAAGCCAATTCTTATTTTATTTTATCGTCTTGTGCTTCCATCCATTCCGTGGTCTAGGGCAGCTATCGTGGTGTTAATTTGTGTCTTCTGACTTGTGCAGTTTGATTTCTTGGCACACTGTCTTGTCCATGTGTGTGGCACTAATCAACCGTCTAAAGGAGAAAGGTGTTCTACATGAAATTCATCCATTTGTCAGTGTGAGTTTATTCTTTTTTGTCACGTCTAAGTTCAACTATGGTTTTGGACTTGAAAGATTCAGTTGACAACCACTACTGTGCAATGATATTATGGTACTATCAACATAAACATAGAGCCTCCACCTATGGAGACGCGCCATGGCTCCTCCCACCTCCCACGACGCGCTGCAAGGGGGTCGCCGGCAGAGGGCGGAGCGTCGGCAACAACCACTTCTGCCCAATCCTGCTCCTCCTCATCGCGTGACCGTCTCCTTCGGCGCCCTGCACCTCGACGTCGAGCACTGCCCTCGCATGAGAGATCGGATGGACAAGGCGCTCCTGCCACCTTCTTCCCCGTTGATCCAGCTCATGTTCCCCACCGACAGCAGGAGACATGAGGTCACCTCCGGCGCTGCTGGTTGCGTGAAGGCCGTCAAATGGTAAATTTCTGACCCGTGTAACCTCATGTACTACTACAAAGCAGAAAGGATCTCTGTAAGTTAGTTAATAGCACCATGACGTGCCTCTTGTGCTGCAAGACTTCTAGTTCTTCAACTAAAAAAATATACGTTTCGCTTGGCATGCTTTCTGGATGAGGTATTGCATGATATCAGTCCCAAAAAAGTATAAACTTCTTCTATTGTTAGTTCAATTTTCTCTATTATGCATGTTTGTTTGCTTTTTATCATGATATATAGAAAGATGTTGGTAGCTCTAGTACCTATACTACAACAGTTCATTGAGAAAAAATATATCAGTTCAATACATACTTGGAAAAAAGCTCAATACTAAGTGTTCTCTGCCTATCCTTACATTAGCTAGTCTTCACCATGTTCAGATAGTGCCTAGAAGAAGTTAACTCATGCATTTCCATAAAACTATGTACTGATAAATCAAAACTCATGCATTTCCATAGAATTCTGGAAAGTTTCGTGTGTGCGCTTCTACAAATCTGAAATACTTTTCCAATTATACTAATACTGATGCAATTACCTAAAAATGTTGAATAAAAATTCTATAAGTTTGGTGCGTGTGCTGCTACAAATCTAAACTTCTTGTCTAGTCATTCTAGTACTGATGAAGATCAAGTTGACTGAAATAATGTAGTCGATTCCTGAGACCCTTACTAGTCCTATATATATATATATATATATATATATATATATATATATATATATATATATATATATATATAAGTTGTGCCTGATAGCCATACATGAATTTTCTCTTTGTTGCCTACTTGTTTTTGTAAAATTCTTTGAACTTATTTAGGTGATATATTTGGACCTTTGCCTCGTTAGTACAACAGCATGCTCCCCAGCCGGTCACGAGAAGAGCTGCGTGCAGGCCCCTTGTGCTCTGTCCTCGATCCGCCTCAGTCATCTCCCTCTCATCCTCTCTCTGCTCCATGTGTGTGCAAGGAGTGGGAGCGGATAGAGCGGGGGAGTGGGAGGCCCTTCCATGGTGAATTAATAGGCATCTTCCATGGAGATAGTGAGCTTTGCTTCAGGATTTATGTTGTTGGTCTGTCCACTGTAGTTTGATATTACTTTGTAACATCAGATATATCACCTAAATAAGTAATGATTTGCAGCGAATTTCTTCAAAATCCTGTAAAGTTTAGATATATCACCTAAATATCGTCAGTGCAAGTTTCAAAATTCTGTAAGTTTCTATATATCATAAAGAAAAATCGATGAGTCACCATCTGCTTTATATTCATGTTCTCTGTAGCACAAGTAGCAATGGGGCTGACTGAGAGTGATCCCTGAACCATTTCATTAAAGGCCATGGTTTCTAATAATGCCAATGCTAATCCCTGAACCATCCTGTCCTCTATATAGATTGAGAGATTAACATATCAATGGAAGTTTGTTCTCAAAACTGAAATTGTTCTGCATGTACTGAAAGATTAGTTGTTAATTATTGGAGTGTTTCTTTCTTGCAGAATAAAAATATTATGTATGCATTGCTTCTTGGCCCAGCTGAGAGAGCCCTCATGTTAAAAAGTATAAAAGCAGTGTTGAAGCAATTCCCAGTGTCTTTAGAAGCATTCATGGTTAAAAAGCAATGACTACCTCCTCCGTTCAAGTTGAGCACTGGTCATCGTCCAAGTTGAGCACTAGGTGTCGTCCAAGTTCAAAGAGGGATGTATGTAAGTACAGAAGTTTGTTTTAGTGAGAAAATGCGGCGTGTTCACAGTATTCTGTATGATTCATTTGTTCAACCTTAGAACTTAGTGATATTCAGTATATTTTTCTATGATGAAGGCACACATGAAGTCATGTGCAATGGTTATACCCCTAGTATTTCAAAGATTCATATTTTGTTTCTTTATATGTGTTGTGTGCCTGTTTGATGAGGTAAAACAAAGTAAAATAGTGAAAATGGCATTAAAGACACTTGGAAGTACAAATGTAAAAATAAATAAGTTCTGATTCTCGACAGGTAGGAAGTTTGGAGAAGAAAACATATAAGTTTTTAAAAGAAGGGAATGGTAAAAATGTAAGTCCGTTCAACTATATAAACCATAAAGGTACAATGGTGATTACACCGTCAGTAAAGATAAGGATGAGAAAGAAAATTAAAAACTAAAACTAAAAGAACATCGAGTGATTATTTTTTGAGAAGTACAAACTCTCCAGTACCATAAGTACCATAAAATTAAAATTAAAAATTGCATCTATTATTACTCAAGGGACAATAAATTTGCAAAAAAAATTGTACTAGTAAATGTTCGGAGGAAAAAATGTAACTTAATAAATGAAAAAAACAATAAGTTCACAACTACAAAAGTTGTATGTTCAAACATGACGTCTGGGATAAGTTTGGGAGAAAGCTCAAACAAAAGAAAAACCCACGGAAATTCAAATGGTAAAAGTTCAAGTTGCAAAACGCAAAAAGTTCAAAACATCATTGCAAAAAAGCGAGTTCAAAAAAAGAAACACACAAAACATATTGTCTTAAAATAAATATCATTCATCTCAATGATATAAACCATGCAAGTTCGAGGACTATGATACCGTAAACCATCGAAAAGTTACGAGGAAAAGGCGTACCCAAAAAGTGTAAAGTTTGTTCTACGAAAACACGCGTAGCACCAACACATATGGACATCAGTTCCAGTACTTTTTTCGGAACCATTCAAAATTACTTCGTGAAAAATATCTCCCCGATACAAACACACAGAGAGATCAGTACGAGTACTCTGTTTTTTCTGACGGGAAAGCTACACGAAGGGTCTCAGCATATTTCAAATTAGTCTTCACCAGTTGCAAATTTGAGAAAATGTTCAACATGACTAAGTTTCATATTTCGATAGCTTTGTGTAGACATTGAACTGAAATCTTTGACCTCTTTGAAAGTTTTGCATTTGACAATTCTTTGTGAAATTTTGTTGCACACCTACCGTGAAAGTTTCCCAGAATATGAGCTGCCATTTTATAGCTCGTATGGTGCTCAGTCTCATGTCAAATACAGTAGTAACTATTGGTAGCCCCTGATCAAATACTACTACTATAGTAACTCCAGCAGCAACAACATAGTGCAGGATAATTAATTAGTAATGGAATCTCCTCAGCTCCCATTTCATGTTCCATTTTAGGTTCATGAATTTTGGAACAGTACTTCCTGTAAATTGCACTTTAAGCATAGAAGATTTAGCTTCAGCCGCTCTTCAGATTCTGCCCTATGTTGCCAACTCTATGGCTCCTGCTAGCAACACTAGCCGAGAACCTCGTCTTGGCATCTTACATGAGATAAATGAACAAATTCAGACATGCCGTGAGATGGCCAAGATTCTGGTGCAGGCTCTAGTTCATGCAGAACTGGATGACCTTTCATTTATTGTGCATAAAAGACAGAGCATAGAGACTGATCTTCGAGAGACGTCAAGGATGGGCACATGGGCAACATGGCTACAGTTGCCGGCGACTGAGGTGAACCTGGATGGACGGTGGTGGTGGTGGCCAGCGCCCCCTCCCACTCCGGTGGGAGCCGCTCTGCCCTTCCCTTCCTAAGATGGCAAGGTAAACGAAATCAGTGGAGTGGTCACTCAATCCTTTCAACCACATCACAGCTCGGCGCCTTGCCACTAGTACAAAGGGGAAGGAGGAGGAGGGGAGCGGAACACGGCGACTCCACCACCAGCTCGACTCGACCCCCGGCTAGAAATGGCGCACCCCCCTCCGCCCTCACGCTCTCCCCCACCACGCGGGTATTCCTTGTGCCTTCGCTTGAGTTCTCTCCGCTGATTTCTCGTTTGGTTCTACTTGCAGGTGGTAGCTGCTTCGTCCGTGCTGCTGGCGCTGAGGCGGACGCCGGCGCCGCGCGTGGCCGCCGTCTCCTCCGGCCAGCTCTGCGCGTGCTCTTGGGGCGCGCTGCGCCCTCTACGGCCGGAGCTCGCCGCGGCCCCTCCTCGCCCCGGCGCCGCCCGCTGTAGGGTGCCTCTGCTCCGGCTTGGTGCATGTACGCACCCACGCCACACTTCTCTCCACCATACGAGCTCCAGTAGTAGCGCCGTCGCCGTCGCCCGCGCCCCGGCGCCCATCACCGTGACTGGGGTATGGCCTGGGTTGCCAGGAGGGAGGCGGGCGGGTGGAGGGATCCGCCACAAGCAGCCGGCTCAATGGGGAGAGAGAGGAGGGGGCTCTTATTTGCACTTTTAATAAAAAATAATCAGTTCAACGAAATGACGGAATCAGTACAACCGCTCAGATTCATCAGTTCAAGAAGGGTAACAGAAT
>NC_041388.1:408121930-408125473 GCF_002162155.2 Triticum dicoccoides | reverse complement strand
TCTGATCATGGGATCAGAATAATATTCTAATCACAACATGAACTTCCCGGGTAACGCGCCTGACCTTTCCCGTGTGCTACGTTGAACTTCAGCTAAAAGGTGTCCAAATGGGGCTTGCTATATACCGTTGGAAAGCTATGGACACCAGTATTATGACCCAAGTTAAATTTTTGGCAAAATGTAAGCGGTTTAAGAGCAGTTTTGAAAACTGTTTTTCTTCGTACAAAAAATGTGAATCGTATTTTCAATCGCATTTTTAAACCTTTTATCAGAATGAGGCAAATAATATGGCGTTGGAAAGCTGCTGCAAAACCGCTCCTTGCACATCTTGAAAGTTTTCTCTAATTCCCGACGGTTAAAGAGTAATTTGGAAAATCATAGAATTTCGCAAACGGAACACCCGAGTTCGTATTTTCGATGCCATTTCTAAACGGCTAATCCAATTGAGACAAATAATATGGCATTGGAAAGCTTATGAAAATGCGCTACTTTTTCATGTTAAAAGTTTTTTCTAATTTTGAATGATTTAAAAGTAATTTAGAAAACGGTACAAGTTCCACCGAGTTCGTATTTTCGAGCTAATTTTTTACCCGTATGTCCAAATGCAGCAAATGATATGGCATTGGAAAGCTTGAAGAAATGCGAAACTTTTTGTATATATTGTTTCTCCTAATTCATTACGGTTTTATGTCAGTTTTGAAAATGGCTAAAAACGTATTTTTGTCGTAGTTTCTACAAACTTGATCGGAATGGGGCAAATAACATACCTCTGAAAAGCTACGGAAAATGCGAAAGTTTTTCATGCTGATGGTTTTCTCTGATTCCTAGCCGTTTTTAAGTAATTTCAAAAACAGAGTGATCATGCGTTCTGCCTTTATCGTGAAACTGATTCTTCGAAAATGCACCGCGTGAAGAACATGAACTTCTAGGCATGTCTACTTGAACTTCACTCTTTTTTTCACGTGCTTTTTTTTGCTCATAGGTCTCCATGCACTGCTCGTATCTCTCCATCCACTCACCGAAATTGAGCAAGCGATATACCGATGGAAAGCTGCTGTAAACACGCAAATTTCCCGTGTTAATCATTTTTTCATACTCGCGACAATTTTAAAAGTTTTTTATCTCAAATTCATTCACTATAGTAGTCGAACTTCGTGCTGTTTTCACGTTGAACTTCTGTGACGTATTTTCGTTTGTAATTTTCTCATCCATTTCGTTAGTGTTACACAAATGATATTCTTTTTGTACAAACCTCTATCACAATATTTTTTTAACTTTCTTCGACTAAGGACTTGTCATTTTGAAATAAATTAGAAAATGACGAGATCATGATTTCTGCCTTTATCGCAAATGGAAATGCACTGCATGAAATAGTTGAACTTCTCGGGCATGTCTGATTGAACTTCACCCTGTTTTGACGTGTTGTTTTTTCACGTGGTGTTTTTTGCACTGCATGGAGTAGTTGAACTTCTGGGGCATGTCTATTTTAACTTCACTCTGTTTCACTATATTTGTATTTTTCTTATATGAAATACACACCAAGTAGTACGTGAACTTCCGGTTGTTATCACTTTTGAACTTCTCTCTGGTTTGAGAGAATTATTTTAAACACAAAAACCAACATAATTTTTATGTATTTTGGACATCTAAATACACGGTGAACCTCTCTCACAATTTTTTTTGAACTTTTCCTCGCCGAGCACTTGAACTTCTAGCAACCATTGTTTTCGTTTATGAGTTGTTTTTAAAAGTGCAAAAAATGGCGTTGTGTTTTTTTATTTTTTGAACAGGTAAATCCTAGGTTTTAATAAACTCCAAACTTCTCTGTTATTTCAGTTTGAACTTCACCTTTTTATATTTTGAGTAAAGAATTGTATTTGATTTTTATATGGAAAAAATCTTAGTTTTGTAATAAACATTATACAACTTCTTCGTTATTTCGAATTGAACTTCTTGGTTTATTCGTTAGCAATGGGAAAATTTAAGTTTTTGTGATAAATATTGAACTGCTCCATTTTTTGAAATTGAACTTCTTAGTTTATTATTTAAACTTAAGTTTTTGTATTAAATATTTGAAGTGCTCCAATTTAAGTTTGATCATGTTACATGTTCTGAACTTTTTCATTTCTTATATTTAAACTTCTCTCTTTCTCTTATATACACAACAATTTACAAAACAATTGGCGGGTAATTACAGAACAATTTACCCCTATAGTACCCAGCTAGCCATGTTTGTAGCAAACACTGCACCCTACTAACTTACTGACCTAGTTTTTTTCATTGTACAAATTCATAAGCATTACCTTCTATTTTTACAATGCACAAAATTGGTCAATGAACACATTGGCGTGCTAAAAATCAAAATTTGGACTGCAGTATATTACACTTCCAATGATACATCCAGAGACACACACAACGAGCCTATCCATCCACTCCCATTTTCCACAAATGATGTTACATCTAATCTCAACTGATTATGTAGTGGCGCCACATCAATCAGAAAGTAAGATTTGTGTAAGATGTGTGCGCACGCACGACAGCTCGCCATTATAGTGGAAGATGAGTTTGCACTAGCATTAATCAAGTAGGCAAACTTTTTTGATTTCACAAACTGAGTTTTTTGTTTCCATTTTTTGAACTTCCAAATTTTTTATCATTGAACTTCATGTGCTTTGCACGCACGCCTCTCACACATAGAGCACACACACAAAACACACGCACACCAAACACACACACGTAGAGAACCAATGAACACTATACACAGAAGAAATTGTTTAGAACAAATAGCCATAGCCTGCATTAGATCAACAACGCCAGATGGAAGTTCAGAGAAAAATCCACTGTCGTTCTTCCCTATCGGCAGCAGCAGAATTGCGCATCATTTTTCATTTTCTCCTCTTAGCCTTTAGACAAACACCTGCACGGCAGAAGCAATGGATCAGTCAATGGAGGAGCAAGCAATTTGGAGAAGAGATGCGGGATACGAAGCATAGGCCGAAAAAAATCCTTTTTGACCTCGACGGCCGACGTGACTCAAAGCGCCCCATGCAAAAGTTCGAACACAGTTGCGGAGGAGGGATTGAGCTTAGGTCCTCTGTGGCGGCGCTCTACGGGGGAGATGTTGGGTCGCGACGGGCAGTGGATGGCGGTGGTCGCCAGGATCCAGGAAAGGTCCACTGGCGCTGGCCGCATCTGGAGGGTGGGCAGGGCGCCGCGACGGAAGGCAAGACGGTGGTTGCCGGCAGCGCGCGTGGAGTTGACGTCCAGCGGAGTAGCCAGGCGACAGTGGTTGGTGCCGGTGCTCGCCGGTGGCGCGCTTGGAGGGAGGGCCGCCGCCGCGGTTCAAGATGGGGGAGGCGGCTTCCATGGTTGAAGCAGGGGGATGGGGCCGCGGCGATTGGATCCTGGTGGGGTGGCGCGAGATCCTGGTCAGGGGCGGCGCGCGTCACCGGTGCCAGCAGGGGCGTGCGTCACTGGCGTAGGCAGGGTGGGTGGGGGCACCAATGCCGCGCTGGGTAGCTGCGGGAGGGAGGCGGCGCGTGG
>NC_041388.1:408104145-408121196 GCF_002162155.2 Triticum dicoccoides | reverse complement strand
TGAGATTTTGGAAATTTCTTCAAAAGCCCTCAATCCGCGCTTATCCTGCTCTGCCTCCTCGGGTCTCCGGATTGTCTCCTCGCCACAAGTGACCTCCCGCCGCTAGTTTCCGTCGCCGTCAACGGAATTCTGCTCCGCCTTTGTCGCCATAGCGAACTGCCCCCGAACTAGGGTATGGGTTCGATACTTTGTGCTATTTCCTTACTCTGATTCCTAGCACATTGCTTCGCCATGATCTTTTCCACGTATGAAAACAATCTATCCAGAGAAAACATCCTTTAGGTTAGGTTTGATTTGAAAATTTAGGGTTAGGTCTCCGCCGAACTCATCTCGGACCGACCGAGTTATATAAATCAGCCTCACTGATTTGGCTTAGGCCATTGCACATGCGTTTTTCGGTCTGACCGAAAATTGCAAATTGGTGCGACCGAGTTCGACTCTCTGCGAAACCCTAGCAATCTCGGTGCCACCGAACTGTGACTCGGTCTGATCGAGTTTATTAGTTTAGGTTCCAAAAGTTGCTTCGGTATCACCGAGTTTAACAAATCGGCAGTTCCGAAATGCTTTCTGTGAAGAACTAAAACTAAGTTTTTGACTCATCTGTTTTGCAAAACTCGACACTTTGTGATGCTCATCCATTCTACCTCATGTACATCTATTCATAGGGTTTGTTGTCAGTGTGATTGCCAAGATGTCTGACCAAAGTGACAGCCAAAACAGATCTAAAGAGCAAATGCAATTGAGTGAGAGCACTAGTCCCTCAAGCACCTTAGATGATGGCAGTAGGAGCACTCCCAGTAATTTGCCAAAGGCAGCCACCAGGTCAAGGAAGAAGAAAACCTCAGATTCTGAAGATGAGGACTATGTGGCCACTGAGGAGGAAGTCAGCTCCAAGAAGAAGGTGCTGAAGAAAAAGTATGGTACTGTTGCAACTACAAAGTCTGGTTTGCACAATAAGGCCCCTGCCAAGAGGGTGCCAACCTTAAAGGTCAGAGCCTCAACTAGTGAAACCTCTAAGCCAACTGGAGATGCTACTAGAGAGGGAAAGAAGAGGAAGGAGATGGTCAAGAAGAGCACTGCTAGAGTGCTTGGTAGATCCTCCATAATGAGAGAGCCAGAAGAAGAGGAAGAGGATGCTGCACCAGCACCCAAGTCTCAGAAGCTCATGGGAGATGCAATCAAGTCAGGGGCTGCAACATCAAAACCCAAAACTGCTCCCAAAGGAACAGCTCAAGCTTAGAAGCCTTCTAAACCCAAGAGAACCTCCAGAAACATTCCTGCTGAAGAAAAGAATAAGGCCCCAGTGCCTGAAGCTTAAGAAGAAGATGCAGAAGCCCAAGTGTTGAGAAAACTGAAACCAAAGATTCCATAACACAATGACACTCATCCAGTGGGTGAGGACATGAACATCAAAAAGGACGCAGGATTGAGACTTTGGAGGCAGTCTGATCCATATGCTGTAAGAAGGAGAACTGCAGTGGACAATAGGTTCCACACCAAGGAATAACAAGATTTCTATGAGACCATTCTGCTTGACAAGAAGCCAATTGTCTGTGATATGAAATGGGTCGATTGGGAATTCATTGATGAGAATGAAGACTTTTTCCCAGGTGTACATGAAAGCTCGAAAGCTTGTGGAGTTGATGAGTTTGTGGGTCAAAAGTTAAACAAATGGAATGATGAGCTAGTTATGCAGTTCTACTGCACTGCTCATTTCTATCCAGATGGCAGAATCGTGTGGATGTCTGAAGGTGTACGAGGTACCAATCAACTGTTGATGAATGGGCCAAGTTGATCAATGCCCCCGAAGAGCAAGAGGATGATTTGGATGTGTATGCCAAAAATAAGAAAGACCACAACTCTATGGCAAACATGTACAAGGAGATCCCTGACAAAGCTTTGGAGACACACAAGCTTGGATCTGTGCACTATTTGTTGTCTGGTCTGCCTACTATCAACACCATCTTAAGGCATACTCTACTACCCAAATCTGGAGATCACAAGATGATAAGAGGACATTCCATCAACTTGTTGCAAATCTTTGATGTACCACAAAAATTCAAGGTCGTGAGTCTGATTGTGGAGATAATCAAGAGGACAACTGCTGACCACAAAAGATCTTGTGGGGTATGCTCTGCACATTCAGGTGCTCATCAACTCAAAGATGGGCACAAGTGCTTACTTGTTGGACAAGGAGCATTTACCCTTGCACCCAGATTTTGAGTATAACACAGTTGTGATGAATGAGGATGACCCTTCATCAGCACAAGCACAAGAGAATAGCTAAGGCAAAGGCAGAAAAGGTTGCACGGATGCCAAGTGCGGAGGAAGCATCTCAGGTGTTCTTAAAGAGAAAACAAGATCAATTGGGTAATCTGATACAAGCAACATTGAGGATTGAGAAGGGCTTGACCACCCTAACTCAGAATCAAGAGAGCTTCGAAAGGATTGTTGAGACAAAATTCTATGATATTGACCTCAAGGTGACTGAGATACATACTGCAGTCGAGCAGCTCCAGGAGGAAGCCGAGGAGAAGAGAGGGAAGGAAACTACGGATGCTTTTCAGTGTGTGCCAAGGAGTCAGAGGTCAGCTGCAGTGCCAGTATCAGATACAAGAGCTACTTCATCTGCACTACCAGCGACAGCTTTAGTTCCACCTCCAGCACCTGCTCCATCATCTCCAACCACATCAACTGATGCCTTTGTCCTTGGAGTTCTCTCTACACCACCTCCCGAAGACCAAGCCTGAGAGACACATAGCACTATGCAATTTTGAACTTTTTGGTAACTTGTTGCCAAAGGGGGAGAAATGGATAGATCATAAGCTTCGAGAGAGAGTGTATTGCTCCTGTGTCTCTCTTGCATTTTGGTTGAACTTTATTGTGTGCCTGTTTGATACTTTATGTCTGTGTGATATACTTGCATGATCATGTGTTTGATCATATGCTACTTTAATGTTTGCTTGGATGACATTATCCTTTATATCCTTATATGATCATTCACTTTGCTTGGTGATGAGTGCATGTTTTAATTCATATCATTTTGAGCGCTCCACCAAGATGTATGTGACATGGAAGAGTGACCCATGATCCTAATTGATTGTGCATTTGCATTAAAAGAAAATTTTAAATAATGCACAAATTTAGGGGGAACTCTTGCTTATCACATAATTCTCAAAGCGACGATGTATTTAAATCTTATTATCATTTGTCAAAACTTTGATCTATATGTTGTCATCAATTACCAAAAAGGGGGGCATTGAAAGTGCAACTATCCCTGGGTGGTTTTGGTAATTATTAACAACATATAGCTCATTGAGCTAATGCTATTTCAAGATAAATATTTCAGGAAAGTTCAATGATTGGCATGGCATGGATTAGGATTGTGGACCCCTCAAAATGCTAAGGACACATATTGGCTCAAGCTCAAGACTCTACATTTTACTTTTAGTAATCCAAGATCACATTGAGTCCATAGGAAAAGCCAATACTATCAAAAGGGGATGAGGTGTTGCTTAATGGCTTGCTTGCTCAAAATGCTTAGTGATATGCTCCAAAAACCCTCAACCACTTTCTCATATCCACATATGTCCCAAACCAAAAATCAAACCCGGCCCCACCAAAATGTTCTATATGGTGCCACCGAGTTCACTTGACATAGCCACTGCCACAAACCCTAGTCACTTCGGTCTCACCGATAGGGATCTCGGTCTCACCGAGATGGGATTGCAAACTCTCTGTTTCCCTTCATAACATTTCCGTCCAACTGAGATGAGCTATCGGTCCCCCTGAGTTCGCAATGCAAACTCTGTGTTTCCCTTTCATAACGTTTCGGTCTCACCGAAATGAGCGATTCGGTCCCACTGAGTTTGACTGGCCAACTCTCTGGTTAGCTTATTACCAAAATCGGTCCCACCAAGTTTGTGTAATCGGTCTCACCGAGATTACGTTATGCCCTAACCCTAATGAAATTGGTCCCACCGAGTTGACATATCGGTCCACCGAAAAGCCTAACGTTCACATTTTGAACTAAATTGGTCTGACCGAGTTTTCTGATTCGGTCCCACCGAGTTTGGTAAATTGTGTGTAACGGTTAGGTTTTGTGCGGAGGTTATATATACCCCTCCACCCTTCCTTCATTAGTAGAGGAGAGCCATCAGAACGTGCCTACACTTCAACATTCATTTTTTGAGAGAGAACCACCTACTCATGTGTTGAGACCAAGATATTCCATTCCAACCATTTGAATCTTGATCTCTAGCCTTCCCCAAGTTGCTTTCCACTCAAATCATCTTTCCACCAAATCCAAATCTGTGAGAGAGAGTTGAGTGTTGGGGAGATATTATTTGAAGCACAAGAGCAAGGAGTTCATCATCAACACACCACCTATTACCTTTTGGAGAGTGGTGGCTCCTAGATTGGTTAGGTGTCACTTGGGAGCCTCCGTCAAGATTGTGGAGTTGAACCAAGGAGTTTGCACGGGCAAGGAAATCGCCTACTTCATGAAGATCTACCCTAGTGAGGCAAGTCCTTCGTGGGCGATGGCCATGGTGGGATAGACAAGGTTGCTTCTTCGTGGACCCTTCGTGGGTGGAGCCCTCCGCGGACTCGCGCAACCGTTACCCTTCGTGGGTTGAAGTCTCCATCAACGTGGATGTACGATAGCACCACCTATCGGAACCATGCTAAAAATCTCTGTGTCTACATTGCGTTTGCTCCCTCCAAACTCCTCCCTTTACCTTCATGTGCAATGTTTTACATTCTGTTGCTATACTCTTAGACTTGCATGTGTAGGTTGATTGCTTGACTTGTGCTAAGTTGTTAAAATCTGCCAAGACTTAAAATTGGGAAAAGGCTAGATTTTTATTTGGTCAAGTAGTCTAATCACCCCCCTCTAGACATGCTTTCGATCCTACACCTTCTCCTCACAGGCGACCGTGATGATGCCGCAGCTTCCTGGCATCTTGACGACGTTGTAACCATGATGAGTCACTGGCATGAACATGTCCAGGGCCGGGTACCCAAGGATGGCGTTGTACGGGAGGCGAATGTGGGTGACGTCGAAGTCGATGAGCTCAGTGCGGTAGTTGTCGCGCTTGCCGTAGGTGAGAGGGAGGTGGATCTGCCCTATCGGGGTGGTGGAGCCGTCGGTCACTCTTGAGAATGGCTAGGTAGGCTGAAGCTGATTGTATGGCACCTGGAGCCTGTCAAACGTCTCGACCGAGAGAACATTGAGCCCCGTGCCGCCATCGAGGGTCCTAGTGACGAGGACATTGCTGATGATGGGCGATCAGAGTATCGGGAGGGCGCCGAATGTGGCCGCACACTTGAGCTGGTCGGAAGATTCGAAGGTGATGGCATACTTTGATCACCTGAGCGGACGTGTCGCCTCGAGCTTGGGAAGGGTTGCGTTCACCTCACGCGCGAACTGCTTGAAGATGCGATGGGAGGCTGGGGCCTGAGCGCCGCCCAGGATGCAAGCGATGGCACGAGGCTCTTGGAAGACCCTAGCCCCCTCGTCCTGGTGATGGTCATCATTCCTTCTTGGTGGTGGCGGCAGCGGAGGAAGGCCAGCGTTGCCCTGAGGGCGGTCCTCACGAGGCTGGTACCTCCAGGGACCCTCGCGAGGCTGGCTCTACCAGTGGTCCTCACGAGGCTGATCGCGCCATTCCTGGCATGAGTCGCAGCCGTCCCAGTGTCCTCCGTCTCGGCCTACTTCGCGACTGTAGCCTCGATCATTGCGCTCGGGGCGACGACCAAGGTGCCCGTCACGGATGGCCCTGAGCTCCTGGCTGTCATTGGTGTTGTGGTTTTGCACGTTGTGGAAGACGCGGAATGGGCGGCTACCCTTGGATGACTCTGGGTGGTCACAGTCGCGCTTCAACTTAGGTTCGGCCGCAAGCACAGCTGGCCCCTTGTGCTTCACATCCTTGGCCTTGGCCTTCTTTTCTTCTGGGCCAGCCTCCGGAAGCTCCAGGAGGGAAAGGCGACCTTCCTCAGCTCTCGCACACTTGGTTGCCATGTTGAACATCTCTAGAGATGTGCACAGGTCCTCGTGTATGGCGAGTTGCTCCTGTTGGGGAACGTAGCAATAATTCAAAATTTTCCTACGTGTCACCAAGATCAATCTATGGAGTCATCTAGCAACGAGGGAGGAGTGGATCTACATACCCTTGTAGATCGCGCGTGGAAGCGTTCAAGAGAACGGGGTTGATGGAGTCGTACTCGTCGTGATCCAAATCACCGATGATCCTAGCGCCGAACGGACGGCACCTCCGCGTTCAACACACGTACGGAGCAGCGACGTCTCCTCCTTCTTGATCTAGCAAGGGGGGAGGAGAGGTTGATGGAGATCCAGCAGCACGACGGCATGGTGGTGGAAGTAGCGGGATTCCAACAGGGCTTCGCCAAGCGCTGCGGGAGGAGGGAGATGTGTCATGGGGAGGAGAGGGAGGCGCCAGGGCTTAGGTTGGGCTGCCCTCCCTTCCCCCCACTATATATAGGGCCAAGGGAGAGGGGGGAGGCGCAGCCTTGGCCCTTCCTCCAAGGAAGGGTGCGGCCAGGGGAGGAGTCCCTCCTCCCCAAGGCACCTCGGAGGTGCCTTCCCCTTTTAGGA
The DNA here is from genome assembly GCF_002162155.2 of Triticum dicoccoides. Classification (NCBI taxonomy): domain Eukaryota; kingdom Viridiplantae; phylum Streptophyta; class Magnoliopsida; order Poales; family Poaceae; genus Triticum; species Triticum dicoccoides. The sequence continues at coordinate 408,114,580 of NC_041388.1, read as the reverse complement.
CTCTTCCTTTCCCTCTTCTCTTGGCGCATGGGCCTCTTGGGGCTGGTGCCCTTGGCCCATATAGGCCAAGGCGCACCCCCTACAGCCCATGTGGCCCCCGAGGCAGGTGGCCCCACCCGGTGGACCCCCGGGACCCTTTCGGTCGTCCCGGTACAATACCGGTGACCCCAAAACTTGTCCCGATGGCCGAAATAGCACTTCCTATATATAATTCTTTACCTCCGGACCATTCCGGAACTCCTCGTGACGTCCGGGATCTCATCCGGGACTCCGAACAACTTTTGGGTTACCGCATACTAATATCTCTATAACGCTAGCGTCACCGAACCTTAAGTGTGTAGACCCTACGGGTTCGGGAGACATGCAGACATGACCGAGATGACTCTCCGGTCAATAACCAACAGCGGGATCTGGATACCCATGTTGGCTCCCACATGTTCCACGATGATCTCATCGGATGAACCACAATGTCAAGGACTTAATCAATCCCGTATACAATTCCCTTTGTCTATCGGTATGACACTTGCCCGAGATTCGATCGTCGGTATCCCGATACCTTGTTCAATCTCGTTACCGGCAAGTCTCTTTACTCGTTCCATAACACATCATCCCGTGATCAACTCCTTGATCACATGTGCACATTATGATGATGTCCTACCGAGTGGGCCCAGAGATACCTCTCCGTTTACACGGAGTGACAAATCCCAGTCTCGATTCGTGCCAACCCAACAGACACTTTCAGAGATACCTGTAGTGTACCTTTATAGCCACCCAGTTACGTTGTGACATTTGGCACACCCAAAGCACTCCTACGGTATCCGGGAGTTGCACAATCTCATGGTCTAAGGAAATGATACTTGACATTAGAAAAGCTTTAGCATACGAACTACATGATCTTGTGCTAGGCTTAGGATTGGGTCTTTGTCCATCACATCATTCTCCTAATGATGTGATCCCGTTATCAATGACATCCAATGTCCATGGTCAGGAAACCGTAACCATCTATTGATCAACGAGCTAGTCAACTAGAGGCTTACTAGGGACATGGTGTTGTCTATGTATCCACACATGTATCTGAGTTTCCTATCAATACAATTCTAGCATGGATAATAAACGATTATCATGAACAAGGAAATATAATAATAACTAATTTATTATTGCCTCTAGGGCATATTTCCAACAGTCTCCCACTTGCACTAGAGCCAATAATCCAGTTCACATCGATATGTGATTAACACTCAAGGTCACATCCCCATGTGACTAACACCCAAAGAGTTTACTAGAGTCAATAATCTAGTTCACATTACCATGTGATTAACACTCGATGAGTTCTGGGTTTGAACATGTTATGCTTGTGAGAGATGTTATAGTCAACGGGTCTGAATCTTTCAGATCCGTATGTACTTTGCAAATCTCTATGTCATCTTGTAGATGCAGCTACTACGCTATATTTGGAGCTATTCCAAATAACTGTTCTACTATACGAATCCAGTCTACTACTCAGAATAATCTGGATTAGTGTCAAAGTTTGCATCGGCGTAACCCTTTACGACGAACTCTTTTACCACCTCCATAATCAAGAAAATTCCTTAGTCCACTAGTTACTAAGGATAACTTTGACCGCTGTCCTGTGATCCATTCATGGATCACTCTTGTACCCCTTGACTAACTCATGGCAAGGCACACTTCAGGTGCGGTACACAGCATAGCATACTGTAGAGAGCCTATGATAAAAGCATAGGGGACGACCTTCGTCCTTCCTCTTTCTTCTGCCGTGGTCAAGCTTTAAGTCTTAACTTCATACCTTACAACTCAGGCAAGAACTCCTTCTTTGACTGATCCATCTTGAACACCTTCAAGATCATGTCAAGGTATGTGCTCATTTGAAAGTACCATTAAGCGTTTTGATCTATCCTTATAGATCTTGATGCTCAATGTTCAAGTAGCTTAATCCAGGCTTTCCATTGAAAAACACTTTCCAAATAACCCTATATGCTTTCCAGAAATTCTACGTCATTTCTGATCAACAATATGTCAACAACATATATTTATCAGAAATTCTGTAGTGCTCCCACTCACTTCTTTGGAAATACAAGTTTCTCATAAACTTTGTATAAACCCAAAATCTTTGATCATCATCAAAGCATACATTCCAACTCCGAGATGCTTACTCCAGTCCCTAGAAGGATTGTTGGAGCTTTGCATACTTATTAGCATCTTTCAGGATTGACAAAACCTTCCGGTTGTATCACATACAACCTTTCCTCAAGAAAGTCGTCGAGGAAACAATGTTTTGACATCCTATCTGCAAGATTTCGTAAATAATGCAGTAATCGCTAATATAATTCCAACAGACTCTTAGCATCACTACGAGTGAGAAAGTCTCATCGTAGTCAACTCTTTGAACTTGTCGGAAAACATCTTAACGATAAGTCGAGCTTTCTTAATGGTGATACTTACCATCATTGTCCGTCTTCCTTTTAAAATCCATATGTACCTAACAGCCTTACAACCATCAAGTAGTTCTTCCAAAGTCTACACTTTGTTTTCATACATGGATCCTATCTCGGATTTCATGGCCTCAAGCCATTTATCGGAATCCGGGCCCACCATCGCTTCTCCATGGCTCGTAGGTTCATTGTTGTCTAGCAACATGACTTCCAAGACAGGATCACGTACCACTCTGAAGTAGTACGCATCCTTGTCATCCCACGAGGTTTGGTAGTGACTTGATCTGAAGTTTCATGATCACTATCATAAGCTTCCACTTCAATTGGTGTAGGTGCCACAGGAACAACTTCCTGTGCCCTGCCACACACTAGTTGAAGAGACGGTTCAATAACCTCATCAAGTCTCCACCATCCTCCCACTCAATTCTTTCGAGAGAAACTTTTCCTCGAGAAAGGACCCGATTCTAGAAACAATCCCTTATTACTTTCGGATCTGAGACAGGAGGTATATCCAACTATTTTGGGTGTCCTATGAAGATGCATTTATCCGCTTTGGGTTCGAGCTTATCAGCCTGAAACTTTTTCACATAAGCGTCGCAGCCCCAAACCTTTAAGAAATGACAGCTTAGGTTTCTCTAAACCATAGTTCATACGGTGTCATCTCATCGGAATTACGTGGTGCCCTATTTAAAGTGAATGTGGTTGTCTCTAATGCCTAACCCATAAACTATCATGGTAATTCGATAAGAGACATCATGGTATGCATCATATCCAATAGGGTGCAGTTATGATGTTCGGACACACCAACACACTATGGTGTTCCAGGCTGTATTAGTTGTGAAACAATTTCCACAATGTCTTAATTCTATGCCAAACTCGTAATTCAGATATTCATCTCTATGATCATATCATAGATATTTTATCCTCTTGTCACGACGATCTTTCAACTTCACCCTGAAATTACTTGAACCTTTCAATAATTCAGACTCGTGATTCATCAAGTAAATATACCCAACATCTACTCAAATCATCTGTGAAGTAGGAACATAACGATATCCACTACATGCCTCAGCACTCATTGGATTGCACACATCAAAATGTATTACTTCCAACAAGTTGCTTTCTAGTTCCATTTTACTGAAAACGAGGCTTTCAGTCATCTTGCCCATGTGGTATGATTTGCATGTCTCAAGTGATTCAAAATCAAGTGAGTCCAAACGGTCCATTTGCATGGAGTTTCTTCATGCATATACACCAATAGACATGGTTCGCATGTCTCAAACTTTTCAAAAATGAGTGAGCCCAAAGATCCATCAACATGGAGCTTCTTCATGTGTTTTATACCGATATGACTTACGTGGCAGTGCCACAAGTAGGTGGTACTATCATTACTATCTTTTTGCATGAACATGTGTATCACTACGATCGAGATTCAATAAACCATTCATTTCAGGTGTAAGACCATTTGAAGGTATTATTCAAATAAACAGAGTAACCATTATTCTCTTTAAATGAATAACCGTATTGCGATAGACATAATCCAATCATGTCTATGCTCAACGCAAACACCAAATAACAATTATTTAGGTTTTAATACCAATCTCGATGGTAGAGGGAGCGTGCGATGCTTGATCATATCAACCCTGGAAACACTTCCAACACATATCGTCAGCTCACCTTTAGCTAGTCTCCGTTTATTCCGTAGCCTTTTGTTTCGAGTTACTAACACTTAGCAACCGAACCGGTATCTAATACCCTGGTGCTACTAGGAGTACTAGTAAAGTACACATCAACACAATGTATATCCAATATAATTCTATCGACCTTGCCAGCCTTCTCATCTACCAAGTATCTAGGGTAATTCTGCTCCAGTGGCTGTTCCCCTTATTACAGAAGCACTCAGTCTCGGGTTTGGGTTCAACCTTGGGTTTCTTCACTAGAGCAGCAGCTGAATTGCCGTTTCATGAAGTATCCCTTTGTTCCCTTGCCCTTCTTGAAACTAGTGGTTTCACCAACCATCAACAATTGATGCTCCTTCTTGATTTCTACTTTTGTGGTGTCAAACATCGCGAATATCTCAAGGATCATCATATATGTCCCTGATATATTATAGTTCATCATGAAGCTCTAGCAGCTTGGTGGTAATGACTTCGGAGAAACATCACTTTCTCATCTGGAAGATCAACTCCCACTCGATTCAAATGATTGTTGTACTCAGACAATCTGAGCACAAGCTCAACAATTGAGCTTTTCTCCCTTAGTTTGCAGGCTAAGAAAATCGTCGGAGGTCTTATACCTCTTGACGTGGGCACGAGCCTGAAATCCCAATTTCAGCCCTCGAAACATCTCATATGTTCCGCGACGTTTCGAAAACCGTCTTCGGTGCCTCAACTCTAAACCGTTTAACTGAACTATCACGTAGTTATTAAAACGTGTATGTCAGATGTTCGCAACATCCACAGACGATGTTCGAGGTTCAGCACACTGAGCGGTGCATTAAGGACATAAGCCTTCTATGAAGCAATGAGGACAATCCTCAGTTTATGGACCTAGTCCGCATAATTACTACTATCAACTTTCAACTAAATTTTCTCTAGGAACATAACTAAACAGTAGAACTGAAGCGCGAGCTACGACATAATTTGCGAAGACCTTTTGACTATGTTCAGGATAATTAAGTTCATCTTATGGACTCCCACTCAGATAGACATCCCTCTAGTCATCTAAGTGATTACATGATCCGAGTTAACTAGGCCATGTCCGATCATCACGTGAGACGGACTAGTCATCATCGGTGAACATCTTCATGTTGATCGTATCTACCATACGACTCATGCTCGACCTTTCGGTCTCTTGTGTTCCGAGGCCATGTCTGTACATGCTAGGCTCGTCAAGTCAACCTAAGTGTTTCGCATGTGTTCCGAGGCCATGTCTGTACATGCTAGGCTCGTCAACACCTGTTGTATTCGAACGTAAGAATCTATCACACCCGATCATCACGTGGTGCTTCGAAACGACGAACTTTCGCAACGGTGCACAGTTAGGGGGAACACCTTCTTGAAATTTTAGTGAGGGATCATCTTATTTACTACCGTCGTTCTAAGTAAACAAGATGTATAAACATGATAAACATCACATGCAATAAAATAATAGTGACATGATATGGCCAATATCATATAGCTCCTTTGATCTCCATCTTGGGGCTCCATGATCATCTTGTCACCGGCATGACACCATGATCTCCATCATCATGATCTCTATCATCGTGTCTTCATGAAGTTGTCTTGTCAACTATTACTTCTACTACTATAGCTAACAGTTAGCAATAAAGTAAAGTAATTACATGATGTTTATGTTGACACACAGGTCATAAATAAATTAAGACAACTCCTATGGCTCCTGTCGGTTGTCATACTCATCGACATGCAAGTCGTGATTCCTATTACAAGAACATGATCAATCTCATACATCACATATATCATTCATTACATCCTTTTGGCCATATCACATCACATAGCATACCCTGCAAAAACAAGTTAGACGTCCTCTAATTGTTGTTTGCATGTTTTACATGGCTGCTATGGGTTTCTAGCAAGAACGTTTCTTACCTACGCAAAAACCACAACGTGATATGCCAATTGCTATTTACCCTTCATAAGGACCCTTTTCATCGAATCCGATCCGACTAAAGTGGGAGAGACAGACACCCGCTAGCCACCTTTATGCAACTAGTGCATGTCAGTCGGTGGAACCAGTCTCACGTAAGAGTACGTGTAAGGTCGGTCCGGGCCGCTTCATCCCACAATGCCACCGAATCAAGATTGGACTAGTAACGGTAAGCATATTGAACAAAATCAATGCCCATAACTACTTTGTATTCTACTCGTGCATAGAAACTACGCATAGACCTAGCTCATGATGCCACTGTTGGGGAACGTAGCAATAATTCAAAATTTTCCTATGTGTCACCAAGATAAATCTATGGAGTCATCTAGAAACGAGGGAGGAGTGGATCTACATACCCTTGTAGATCGCGCGCGGAAGCGTTCAAGAGAACGGGGTTGATGGAGTCGTACTCGTCGTGATCCAAATCACCGATGATCCTAGCGCCGAACGGACGGCACCTCCGCGTTCAACACACGTACGGAGCAGCGACGTCTCCTCCTTCTTGATCCAGCAAGGGGGAGAAGAGGTTCATGGAGATCCAACATCACGACGGCGTGGTGGTGGAAGTAGCGGGATTCCAACAGGGCTTCGCCAAGCGCTGCGGGAGGAGGGAGATGTGTCATGGGGAGGAGAGGGAGGCGCCAGGGCTTAGGTTGGGCTGCCCTCCCTTCCCCCCACTATATATAGGGCCAAGGGAGAGGGGGGAGGCGCAGCCTTGGCCCTTCCTCCAAGGAAGGGTGCGGCCAGGGGAGGAGTCCCTCCTCCCCAAGGCACCTCGGAGGTGCCTTCCCCTTTTAGGACTCTTCCTTTCCCTCTTCTCTTGGCGCATGGGCCTCTTGGGGCTGATGCCCTTGGCCCATATAGGCCAAGGCGCACCCCCTACAGCCCATGCGGCCCCCCGGGGCAGGTGGCCCCACCCGGTGGACCCCCGGGCCCCTTCCGGTGGTCCCGGTACAATATCGGTGACCCCAAAACTTGTCCCGATGGCCGAAATAGCACTTCCTATATATAATTCTTTACCTCCGGACCATTCCGGAACTCCTCGTGACGTCCGGGATCTCATCCGGGACTCCAAACAACTTTCGGGTTACCGCATACTAATATCTCTATAACCCTAGCGTCACCAAATCTTAAGTGTGTAGACCCTACGGGTTCGGGAGACATGCAGACATGACCGAGATGACTCTCCGGTCAATAACCAACAGAGGGATCTGGATACCCATGTTGGCTCCCACATGTTCCACGATGATCTCATCGGATGAACCACGATATCAAGGACTTAATCAATCCCGTATACAATTCCCTTTGTCTATCGGTACGACACTTGCCCGAGATTCGATCGTCGGTATCCCGATACCTTGTTCAATCTCGTTACCGGCAAGTCTCTTTACTCGTTCCGTAACACATCATCCCGTGATCAACTCCTTGATCACATTGTGCACATTATGATGATGTCCTACCGAGTGGGCCCAGAGATACCTCTCCGTTTACACGGAGTGACAAATCCCAGTCTCGATTCGTGCCAACCCAACAGACACTTTAGGAGATACCTGTAGTGTACCTTTATAGCCACCCAGTTACGTTGTGACGTTTGGCACACCCAAAGCACTCCTACGGTATCCGGGAGTTGCACAATCTCATGGTCTAAGGAAATGATACTTGACATTAGAAAAGCTTTAGCATACGAACTACATGATCTTGTGCTAGGATTAGGATTGGGTCTTTGTCCATCACATCATTCTCCTAATGATGTGATCCCGTTATCAATGACATCCAATGTCCATGGTCAGGAAATCGTAACCATGTATTGATCAACGAGCTAGTCAACTAGAGGCTTACTAGGGACATGGTGTTGTCTATGTATCCACACATGTATCTGAGTTTCCTATCAATACAATTCTAGCATGGATAATAAATGATTATCATGAACAAGGAAATATAATAATAACTAATTTATTATTGCCTCTAGGGCATATTTCCTACAGCTCCTTCATCTTGACGTCTTGGACGCCATCAGTGAATGCCGAGATGATGGCTTCATCCGACACCTTGGGGATCTTGAGGCGAACACTATTGAAGCGCTGGATGTACTTCTGCAAGGTCTCTCTTGGCTGTTTCTTGATGCGCCGCAGGTCATCCGCGGCTGGTGGGCGGTTGCGAGTGCCCTAGAAGTTGGCGACGAAACGTTCTCGCATCTCGTCCCAGGAGGAGATCGATCCCGCGGGGAGGGTCAGGAGCCACGAGCGCGCGCTGTCGTTGAGGACCAAGGGAAACCAGTTCGCCATAACCTTCTCGTCGCTGTTGGTCGCCTCGATGCTCAGCTCGTAGAGCTGCAGGAACTCGGCAGGGTCGGGGGTGCCATTGTAGCGTGGAGGCAGCGGGCTTGAACTTCCCTAGCCAGACGACGCTGCGCAACTCCGGAGTGAACTCGTGGCATCCCGATGTGGTCATGGAAGCCCGCCGTAGAGGTGGAGCCTGGTCTTGGCGCTCGCGCGCCACCACCGCGGGCACCGCACGGTCTTGACATGCCGGTGCTGGGAGCGCACGCGCATCTTCTTGCGACCGCTGCACCACCTGATAGCTTGCCTCGTCGCGCGCGGCACCCTGCGCTGCAGATCGTGCTGAGGAGCCTCCCGCCTTGGCTCGATGATGGCATCCTGCCTGGGAGGTGAAGGAGGTGCTTCATGAGCTACGTCACCCGCGGCAAGCGGTGGGTGAGGCAGTGAGCAATATGGTGCAGGAGACTCACCGGCAGCGCTGACGAGCTCGGCAATGCGGTCCAACCAGTCCTCGTAGAGGTCATCGACCGGGCGGTAGCGCAGAAGCTCGCGTGCCACGAGCAGTGCAGCCTGCGCGTTCGCCGAACCACGACGAGCATGAAAAGATGAAGTAGCCGGAGTTAGCGATGGGGTGGCGGTGCGCCTGTCTCGCCGCACAGAAGGATGTAGTGGCGAAGCCTGCTGCTCATGGCCCAAGGGCCAGTGGCATCGTTCGCCACTGGCGACGGGGGACGGCAAGGGCAGCCATCGCCCGCCGGTGCTGTCTGAGCGACACGGGCGGCAAGGGCTGCCCGGCGCTCAGCACGAGCTCAACGAGCGTCAGCCATGGGAGTGGCAGAGCGGTGGCAAATCGACCGGCGGAAGGGAGACTCTGACACACCCCTACCTAGCGTGCCAAATGTCAGATTTCGGGCTCCGCAAACCCTGGATAGATTCGAACTCTGGGGTGCGTGCGGAGAACTCAACCTCCCCAGTCTGCCTACCCGTCGATCCCATGGCCTAGCTCAACGAACTAAAAGGAAAGAGGACACAACAGTTTACCCAGGTTCGGCCGACCTTACGGTGTAAAATTCTACTCCTGCTTTGTGGTGGATTGGCCTCGAGGTGGGATAAGGATGAACTAGTACAGTGGAAGAACGACCTTAGGAGGTGTGTTCTTGAGCTGGTGGGGGAGAGGATGATCTGAATGATCCGGATCCCGTCCCTTGCCACGGTGGTGGCTAGGCCCTATTTATAGTGGCCTTGGTCCTCTTTCCAAATGAAGGCGGGAAGGGATCCCACAACGGCAAAATTCGAAGGGAGACAACTAGTACATCTTGTCCTGACAAAAGTGGTCTTAGCCTGCAAAATCTCTGCTCCTTAGGAGCCGGCTTGAGGAGGCCGCTCCTTCTGGAAGTCTTGGTGTCGTCTGCCTCGCGAGGCTTGACTCCTCGCGAGGGTCTTGTGTTGTTGATGCTGAAGGTGGGCCGTACCAGGCCGTTGATGGAGCCACGTCGTGGGTCGCAGGCAGGCAAGTCTGGGTACCCCCGCTCTCAGAATGCCGACAACACCGTCAGGGTTTGGCGCATGCTCAAGAGTGGGCTTGGGCTACACAATGTCCAGCCAACAGATTGTGTGGCAATGGAGTCAGTTCAGGCCTGGTGGAGACATAATGCCACATGGATGACCAATCGCGTCAGCCACTTATCTCAATGTTGCTTGTCTCTTGGGAAATTTGGAAGGAGCGTAACGCCCGTGTTTTTCGTAACACTATGGTTTCACTGGGAGTGTTGGTCACCAAGATAAAGGAGAAATGTTCACTTTGGAACCTGGTGGGCACAAAGCACTTGTGTAATATAATGTCGCGTGAGTAGCATCTTGTAATTTGGCATTGGGCGGCAAACTCTAAACTCCTCTATTAATTAATGAAAATGGCAAATCTTTCTTTTACCTAGTTTAAAAAAATGTTCCCATGATTGAATCCCCAGGGAGAGCCCGAGTAATGTTAGACATACACACATACGGAAGATTGTGTAGATATTTTACGGGGTGTTGATGTGG
>NC_041388.1:407994913-408103779 GCF_002162155.2 Triticum dicoccoides | reverse complement strand
GGGAGAAGATTTAGTTTTAGAAGGTTACACAAAGCTTTGTAGAACATTCGTAGGTGTAGTATTATTGGGCGAACCCTCTCCGCCAGAGCTATGTGCCCCCCCTATCTATTTCTATTAGGAATCACCTACAACGAGTGCTATCGGGCCGGCTCAAAACTGTAGGAGGGTAAGAGTTTTTTTTCTTCCTGTGTTTAGGTTTCTTTTCCACTATTTGTCGCACGGTTTTTCTCTGTTGTCTTTTCCTTTTTCTTCTATTTTTCCTCTTTGTTTTCTGCAGGTTTCTTTGTTTTTTTCATTGTTCTCACTGATTTTCTTTAGGTTTTTTACATTTCTTTTCCTTTCAACATATATCTACTTTTTTCATACATATTTTACATTTTTCGTATACACCAGGAACATTTTGTATACACGTTTAACAATTTTCAAATACATGATAAACATTTTTTCAAATATATGTTGTGAAGCCTACCTTTTTATACATGTTGTATATTTTTTGTATAGATCTAAAACATTTTGGTATATATGTTTAACATTTTTAAATACATGATTAATGTTTTTATTCAAATACTTGTTTTGAACAAAAAAATTGAATACATGTTAACATTTTTTATGATATAATTTCTTTAAAATGTCACAAATTTTTGTTTTGAATGGTATGTAACCACTTTTTGAATTACATGAATATTTCTATACATTGTATAGCATTTTAAAAGTATATCATGTTCATTTTTTGAAATACGTGAACGTTTTTTTAATGTCACATACATTTTTTAATGGTGTAAACATTTTAAAGAATATGTTGTCTCGTACTATCAAGTTGTGTATTGTCTAACTCAGAGAAGGGCAAGCCTCCCAACCTCCCACACGCATGCTAGCGATGCTAGAGGCTACGGATGGCTTAAACACAACGCTAAACTTAAAGTACTGAATAAAGCGTTAGTTTCATATATATTTTTACCTTTTCAATATTTCTTGGAAAAAATATGAACAAAATTTCTTGAAAATGCGAACAATGCTTCAAAATCGTAAAAAAATTGGATATTCTTTTTTAAGATGTTACCAAAAATTGTGAACAGTATTATGCAAAAGTAATTTAAAATACACACTCAACATTTTCCTAGTATACAGTGAACTTTATCCAAATAAACACTGATATTTTTATAAATATATGGTGAACATTTTTGAAATGCACGCTGAACAAAATTTCTATACACAATGATCATTTATTTATACACAGTGAACAATTTTCTTCAATACAGTGAACTTTTTTTTAACATTAACATTTTTGGAAAATGAACACGATTAGAATTCTGAACTTCTATTGGTATTTCGAATTCTGAACTTTTTTTAAATGTGAATAAATTTGAAAAACACGAACAATTTTTTAAAACATGAACAAAATTTGGAATTTAAAATATATTTTTTGAATTTTTTAAATTTATGGAAACAAAAAAGGAAACATAATAAGGTTCTAAAAGGTTCTCAAAACCGGTTGCTCGCTCGAAGTGGGTCAGTCCTTATCGCGTTGGTCGCTCATTTTGCTTCAGCGAAGCCGCGATGGTTTGGTAGTCACAGGTGGCAACTAGGGTTCGCCCTTCGGAGAGTGGAGTCATATAGATGGCACCACACACGGGAGGCCGTCCGACTAGGTCCTATTGTCGAACACAGAAACAGCAAAAAAAGTATCAAAAAAGAAATGACAGTGCGAGGGATCGAACCATGTAACTCACACTACTGACCGCTAGTCGCTAGGCACATGAGCTGATAAGCTTCAATGTCTATCTATAAAAACGCAAACTACTAGAGCTATCCCTTAGCGATCGGGTTATTGTAGCGAGCCGGTATTTTCCTCACTTTTCTTTTTCTTTTTTATTACTTTTTTGTTTCTTTTTATTTTTTTGGTTTCCTTTTTGGTTTCTCTTTTCTTTTTTAAAAAATGACAGCCCTTATAAAAAATTGTCCAAAAATTGAAAATTGTTCGCTTTTTTAAATTTTATTCATAAAATAAAGATATTTTCATTCTAAAAGATTGTACAGAAATTTCAAATAAATGTTTGTGTCTTGCAAAATTACCTAGATTCCAAAACACGAACATTAAAAAAAATCATACAAGATTTTGAACACCAATAGTTTTTGAAAAACTAACTTCCCTGAATATTTTTTGTATTTGTGTGTAAAAAAACCATGTTCACGTAGGGTGTCCTGGTAGGCGAGAAGGCTCTGTCTGGGAGCACATTATTTTTCGATATCCTTTAAATGACTATTTTTTCCAGTGGTTTGTATGTCGAATTTAAGGTATCATGCCAAGTTGCTTCGGTTTTCGATAAATTTGCATTTTCTGGAGTTGAGTAAAAAATGTTGATAAATGGCCGAACGTGTCGCAACATGCAAATGGCATCAAAAGTTGTTCAAAGCTTGCATTGATGCCGTATATGTCCGTGCCAAGCTGCTGCAAGAATTTGGGGGTCATTTATCCGTAGTCCAAAAAAAAAAAAACCCAGTTGAGAGGGGTGCGTTAGACTAAGCCAGACGGGTGCATCCGTGAGCATGAAGTTTTTCCTAATTTGAATGCCTTGGTTAATTGTAATTTTTGTCATTATCAATCGACATGAACATATTCTTATATCATAACCATTTCTTGAAATTTATCAACAAATTTAGCTTTTTTAATTGTGTATGAAAATTTTATAGGCTTAACAATTTTTTAAAAATGTTAACAAGTTCCCTAAAATTGATGGTGATTTTTTTCAAACCATGTACTTTTTTCAGTAAAATAACAAAATAAATTAAGTACAAAAATTTCACAAATTTCTGAACAATTTTTCTGAAAACAGGAACATTTTTTAAATTCCAGACCATTTTATAAAATTGTAAACAATATTTGAACACAAAAACAATTTTTAGTATTCCAAACTGTGTTTCAAATTTTGAAACAGGTTTAAAAAGGAATAATAAAGTTTTAAGAGGAGAAAAATGAATGAACGAAAAAAAATGGAAATTGTCACTGTAGCGAGTGGAGCTAAGGACACAAGCGGGCAAGTCCACGCCAATTAACGAGTGGGGCTCGCTCTGTGCACGCCACATGGGCTGACCTTGAATTGAAAAGGTTCATAAATTTGAAAAATGTTGATCACTTTTTGAAAAAATTAACGCTTTTAAAAAAAGTTCACTTCTAAAAAATTTCACGTCTTTTCATAAAAACATTCATGAACTCGAAAAATATTCACCAATTTTTTAAAAACATTCTACAATTCGAAAGAAAGCTCACAGGATTTTCATAAAAAGTTTACGCAAATTGGAAAAAGAATCACAATAGCTGAAAAAGTTCAGTAACTTGAAGAAAAAATTTCGAACTAAGAAAAAAAGAAAGAAAAAAGGTCGAAGAAAAAGCTGTCAAAGAGAACAAAAAACCCATAAAAGAAAACCATACGCGTTACATTTGCCACAAAGGATGGAAGAAGATGAAAGATAACAGAACAAAATAACCTGGCGTAGTGGTTTGCGCCTGTAGTACTGAATGTTTAGGCCTCAAGTTCGAATCTCCCGTGAAAAAACATACACGGCGGGCAGTTTAATATATGACCATCATGCCCTTTCTTATAAAGAGGTATGAACTAATTCGAGTCGTCCTTATAATCAGGAGGGTGTATCGAAGCAAGTGTTAGAAAGATTAGACCAGGTTTTGAGTTTGGACACATGGGCTTCCCAAAAATATGAGGTTATCCATCGGTCTTGCCACAACCAACATCTCCATCATCTACTAGTACCTTATTGCAGGGGTGCTAATTATCCTCCGGTAAATCGACACAAGACTGAATAAAGCGTACGGTACCTTAAACATCGTGTGCGTGAAAAGATTGACCCTCATACCTCCATCTTTATAGGTTCAATGAAAAGGTCAATCGTTGGATTATCACCTCGCATCGACCCAACATAAGGGCACGAGACGTGTACGTCAACACTGCTTGGACCGGTCAAGGAGATTGATAAATGATTTTCGCCTAGAGAGAACGCATGTTGCTCCTTGATCCTCGATGTTGTTTTTCACAACTTTTGATAACTTGTGCCAACACTCTATATGGCTCCCTGAGCATTATCAATGCACCATTGAATCCTACAATAACACTTAGCCTATGTCAGGATCACGAGAGAGGTTTGATGTCCCAAAGTAGTTGCATCGACCTAGTTGTTGATATCGGGACACCATGCCACGTGTCGGCTCAATCTCGATCGCATCTAAGATGCTATTCGATCCATTCGCCTCGTCGTGGCTCCCATGGCCATAAACTTCGCAATAGTTGCTCGTGTCAGGTCAAAAACCAACGTCGACACATTGGTTCCCGACAAACGATAGGGGCACACATGATCTAAGCACGATATCCTCGGCATAAGATGTCCATTCATATATCTTACATCCCTCCTCTCCTTCGTGGACTACCAGTAAAATTTCTATTGTGGTAACCGACTCTGTATGATGAAAATCATAGCGAAGGGCGGTAGAAGCAAGAAGGAGAAGATAGATGACAATGAATGGATATGATAAGTAATGAGGGGCTCCCCTCTCATCGTCTAGTCCTATATGAGAGTGGTTATAGCTAGAGGTAATGTTGTTTCTGGTAGAAAAAGAAAATCCTATATTAATGGTAGATGTCCCATTTTGGTTATAGTGTCAACATTGGCCCATGTATTAGAATCACCCAACATGGGTGACAGCATAATCTCCAAATCACCCCACTCCTTCCCCTTTGACATAGGCATAGCGTCAGTCATATGACCCTTCTGGTGCTGATATGTCATTTTTTCCTTCTTTTTCAGACTGGTTGCATTGGTTGTGTGTATCTTAACCATGCAAAGGCCGGATGTTGCTCATTATGCTTTCTATCCGCTTGATGCTAAATTTTGAGTTAATAAAAGTGCCCTTCATAAAAAATGTACCTGATATAACGCAATTAGGTTTATGCTTTGGATACATTCACTACTGCAGGATGATGCTAACGCGACACTATGATCAGAGATCCTTTGACGAAACTGTGTCGATGCATTAATCGCAAACGGTGATGTAAAAAAACCATCAAAAAAGATGCAAAACGTTTGTGATGAAGGATTCATCAAACACGGTTCAGAATTTTAGTTGCGTGTGCAATGGGGGCATACAATTCAGTTCAATTAACCTTTTGCGATTAGGAAGAAGAACAGAAACGGGCAGCCAGATGAAGGCGTGTGATATACGGCACACAGTTCACTCGGATTAACTGTTTGTGATGGGGCGAAACTACATAAATGGGCAGTCAGATGAAGGTATGTGTGATTGAGGGCATACGCTTCAGAAGGATTAACTGTTTGCGATTAGGCAACAGCACAATAACGGTCAGCCAGATCAAAGTGTCTGCGATTGACGACATACACTTCACACGGATGAACTGGTTGCGATTAGGCACAACAAATAGAAACAATTAAACTGGCGCTAGATGGACACACATTCTAATGAAAAGATGTGTGCGTGATGGTAATAACGAGCATGCACGGTTGTTGAAACAAGACGCGTGCTAAAATTGCCTATTGCGGTGCACCCTATGGTGCAAATGACACGTACGCGACCGAGAAATCGTGCCCACGTTACGCCATCCGGGAATAGTGCCGCACTTAGAAATTATAGAACCGTCATTAAATTTTGAGTCTGTGTCTCGTCACATTTCAAATTACTACCATTCTATATTTAATTACAAACCTGTTCACATCGATCAAAATCTAAACGGTTTCTCACTTAGGAGCGTATTAGTACTCGGTTATAAATACTACTACTGCAAGATGACTACACATTCCTTCTCAACTCCTCATCCACAAAAACAAACAAGTGATTCATCATTGTTCCCTTGCATCTGCCATGGCCAACGTGAGTTCTGGGTCGAGAGATCACCACCAGGGACAGGAGAGCATGGAAGCGGAAGCACGAGAGATGTCCCGCCTCTCCAACAAAGCAGCCGACATGTCCCGCCGCGGGACCGTAGCAACACAGAGGTCCCGCCGCGCCGTCGATGCAGCAGACTGGTCCGGCCACGCCGCGGAAACAACATAGATGTCCCGTCGCTCCGTGAATGCAGTAGAGATATCCTCCCGCGCTGCGGTGGCCTCGGAAAATGTCTCGCGGGCAGACGAGGACTCTTACAGGCGTATGAATGCGATCAGATCTCCGGCTGGGCGAGGTTGCAGGACGGCATGAAAGCCTCGTTTGAACAGGCTACCGGCGTCATCCGACAACTAAGTGAGGGAAATGCGAAGCTCCGGGCCGAGCGTGACCTACTGAGGGCGAAGATCGTCGGAAGTGCAGAGTAGAAGGAGGAGACCACTGCCTTGTTGAAGAGGACCAGTGTCATCGTCAAGAAACTTATGGACGAGAATGACATGCTCCGCATCGTGCGCCAAAGGCTGGTGGAGGAATCCGTGGATGCTCTCAAGCAGCGTCTTGAGGACATGAAAGAGCTCATCACCGCTCGCCGCAGAGACTAGTTCCCGCGGCCTGCAGCAACGCATCAAGAAAGTAGAGATCCGCAAGCCAGACCGTTGTCTTCCTTCTTCTTTTGCCCTTGTGTATTTCGGGCATTGCCGCATGTGGATTTTTAAATTATCTTCCTAAATATGTAAGACAATCATTATCCACTGTCATCGTCTTTATATTCATCAGTCTTGCTATAAGTCACGGTCGATGTTATATAGCTCCGTCGGATCTTACATCAAGATTCATGCAAAACTTTCTTTTCAGATTTTTCTTTTCTCTCTCTTAAATCTCAGTCGAGTGAGACATAGCCACGCCATGAAACAAGGGATCGTGCATCATTAATGGAGACATTGGGAGGGAGGTGGGCGGCAGATAGAGATCAAAGGGCTCTCCTCCCGATGAGCACGCGCAGGGGTCTGATCGCATGCCTCCCGTACTCAAATAGCTATCCCGCATGACACCTCCTAGCCAACAAAAATAGAGGACGTGTGGCGGCATGTAAATGGTAAGTAGAACACCCATGATTTCAATAACACTTGTGTTTCCGATTTGTAACGTGAAAACACTTGTTCACAAATGACTTTGTTGATTGTTAATGTGTGCGTCTTTGCAAATCGGACAAAATTTACCACAGTATGTTGGTGCCATGTCATGACACCATGCCAAGTTTCATGATTTTCAGGCGAGTTTTGGATTTACGGAAATTTTAAAACCAAGTTTCTCGATGTTTTCGGCCGAGCAAAGACGCCCAGATGTTTGAATTCCATCCCTACTTCTTCCATGGGACCTAGAAATTCTCCCAAGTACACATAAATGATTTTCCAACTAACTTTTGCGCACTGAAGCATGCACTTGTACTTCAAATTTGAATTATGTGCATTAAATGCCCGGAAAATAAATTAATGTATAAAAAGGCCAAACGAATTCCGAATAATTCCAAAATTTAGCACGAAACTCCTATTTGGTGTAAGCTGACTGTGTAAAAAAATCAAGGCGGGAGAAGGCAGTGTATGTCGTTTCACACACGGAGATGACACGTTCCCTCTCGGAACCACGAGCCTTCTTGAGAGAAGCTCCGGTCTACAAGAAGCTTACACTAAAGGTTGTCCCAATTTGGTCAAAAAATTTACCACATCATGTTGGTGCCATGTCATGACACCTTGCAATGTTTCATGATTTTCAGGTGTGTTTTGGATCTACAGGAATTAAAAAACCAAGTTTCTCAATATTTCTGGCCAAGCCACGACATGATGTTTAAATTCCATTACATTTCTTGCATGGGACCTAGAAATTCACCCAAGGACATACATGTGATTTTTCAACCAACTTTGGTGCACTGGAGCATGTGCTTATAGTTCAAATTTGAATTATGCACATTAAATGCCTAGAAATTCAATTAATGTATAAAAAGGCCAAACGAACCCAGAATAATTCCAAAATTTATCACGAAACTCCTATTTGGTCTAAGATGCCTATGTAAAAAAATAAAGGCGCGAGAAGGTAGTGTATGTCATTTCGCATATGGAAGTGACATGCTCCCTCTCGGAACCACGAGCCTTCTTGAGAGAAGCTCCGGCTTGCAAGAAGCTTATACCAAAGCTTGTCCCTTTTCGGCCAAAAATTTTGCCACAGCATGTTGGTGCTATGTCATGACACCATGCCAAGTTTCATGATTTTCAGGCGTGTTTTAAATTTACAAGAATTAAAAACCCAAGTTTCCCAATATTTCCGGCCGAGTCACGACGCCCAGATGTTTGAATTTCATTCTCATTTCTTACATGGGACCTAGAAATTCACCCAAGGACACACATGTGATTTTTCAACCAACTTTGTTGCACTAGAGCATGTGCTTGTAGTTCAAATTTGAATTATGCACATTAAATGACCAGAAATTAAATTAATGTATAAAAAAGTCCAAACGAACCCGGAATAATTCCAAATTTTAAGACGACACTCATATAGTTCTATGTTGCATCTGTGAAAAATCAAGGGGGGGGGGAGGCAGCGTATATAGTTTCACACACAAAGGTGATACCTCCCCCCTCGGGAACGACGGGTCTTCTCGAGAGAAGCTCCGGTTTGCAAGAAGCTTATACCAAAACTTATCCAAATGCGGCCAGTTTTTTACCACAGCATGTTGGTGCCATGAAATGACACCATGCCAAGTTTCATGATTTTCAGATGAGTTTGGTATTTACAGGAATTTAAAAACCAAGTTTCTCAATGTCCCGACCGAGCCACGATGCCCAGATATTTGAATTTCATTACCATTTCTTGCATGGGACCTATAAATTCACCCGAAGACACAGATCTGATTTTACAACAAGCTTTTGTGCACTGAAGCTTGTGCTTGTAGTTCAAATTTGAATTATGCACATTATATGCCTAAAAACTCAACTAATGCATAAAAATGCCAAACGAGCCCGGAATAATTCCAAATTTAAACACGACACTCATCTAGCAATTCAAACACCATCATTTCCCTCTGTTACACCATTTTGTCTTTCAGAACATAATGAAAAAATCAGGTATATCACAAACAATTTACTAGCAAGAATCGTGTGGGATGTGATATAAAATATCTTGGCGCACCGTCCTGTCTGGCTTACGCTGGAAGCTTCATCGTCTACAGTCCACCGCCCGCGCTTGAACAACACTTGCATGCCAGTTTCTCGCGGCACCGAGCGAATTTTTTCTACCATCGCGGAAATATCTATCTCCCCGCCCCTTCCTCCCACCAAAAGCCATATTTCCACTGTTCCTCCTTGATTTTCAAGTTCAAACCTTCACTCCTGCTTACTAGAAGCTCAGCCTCCTCGCCAGCGACCCTTCTTCTTGCAGCGCCGCCTCCTCGCCGGCGACCCTTCTTCTTGCTGTGCGGCCTCCTCGCTGCCAACCCTTCTTCTTGTTGCGCGGCCTCGTCGATATGGTCAGGTAATCCACACCACCCACACACCAGCCTCCTTCTTCCCCATCCCACATGCCCCGACAGACGGTGTGACACCTTCCGCCGAAATCACTAGCCTCGTCCTCCAATTAAGCGCCGCCCACAACCATTTTACACGCAGTATAACGTGGAGCTCAGTAGCATCTGGCAGTGGAGAAGCAAATCACGGCCGCATGCGTGCACGAGGTCGCTATGGCTGCCATGCATGTTGACTGCCAGATCTTGGAGGAGCACCTCGTCTTCGAGCCCACCATCGACACCGCCACGTGGTTGTCTACTTTATAATACAGTTCATGTTTTTTTCTCGAGGCTACCGCCAGTGCTTTCTAGTGATTTGTCTGTAATGTTTATATGCAATCTGTTGTTTAGTTAATAGTTTGGTCCTTTGAAATGTAATGTTTAGTTAACAGTTGCTACATTTCATAGTACTGTTCTCAAGCATTCTTTGTTTTGTTAAATGTCTTATCTTCTAGTACATGTTTCTATTCTGCAATGTCGTGCTCAGTTAACTATTTTTGTTCATTTGGTCTGCTATCCATTTAACTGTTTGGTTCAATTCTGCAATTTGATTCTCATTTGTTGTGGGTACAATTTTATATTGTTATGCATGTGAGAAATAAATTGAATTTGGCTGTACTCAATACATATTCTATTGATAGTATGGCAACTCTCAGTTAACCTGATCAAGATCTTCCTTATGTGTGTTGCAGGGAAACAATGGGAGACAGTGCGGTTTACCGTTGAGGTTTGCTCATGCATGGTCCTTTCGCTAATAGCACATTATTGTGCAGTTGCAGGAATCATTCTAATATTTAGGTTTCTTACAATTTGGTCTTGCACATGTAGGTCCTACTATCAGAGGCTTAGGCCCACTGTTCGACCCAATTTGCATATGGGGAAATGAGATTTCCATGAATATCAGTCAAGTCAAGAAACCCAGAAAGATTGTTAGGATGAAGAAACTTGTGATGAATAACAACAAGATCTTTATTTGCACAATGAAAAGACATCAGTCAACTATAGGATGGTACTCTTTTACCTTGTTTTTACCCCTTGCGTCATTTCAAAATTTATAACAACTATTTATGCATATCTTTGTTTTCAGTACTTTTCAAAGCAGTTCACCGATGATTACCTCTCAAACCACGTGCATGGTCAAGAGGCGAGGAAGGTATTCATTCAACACCCATGGTACAATATTGAAGTCTTCCTGAAAAGGACGAAGCTTGGGCAGGCAATTATCCATAGCCACTAGCCTAAAGTTGCAAGGACATTCAACATCACTGAAGGCTCGATATTTACCTTCCGCTTCTGCAGTTTCCCAGATGTGATTCATCTGTCTATTTACCGTGTATGATGCTACTTTCCAAAGGTTTTCGATCTTGCATGTGAAACTTGGTGCTGTTGTGTAATGGTGTAACTGAGTGCTGAAGCTATCTGATGTAATTCGATTATGAAATCCTAGTTGCCGTTATACGGATATGAAATACATGGTGTGTTTTATAAGAAATGCCAATTTGATTACTACATGGATTATCAATAATAGGGTAATTACACTGCTTATTGGGGTTTTCTATTGCAGACGGTTACTCAGACAACACCGTGGGCGATAAACTCAAACAACCCACACGGTTTCTAGAAAGTAGGCGTGTTTGATCAACTAACAATCACACATGGCTTCCGGCAGAGAACTATTTGCATTAGTCCACCTTGCACAAACGTTTCCACACACAAAACTGTGTGTGATATACATACGAACGGGAATGTTTTTCTGGGATTCACCATGTGGGATGTACATACGAACGGAAACGATTGGGTTTCGATGCCTCACCCGATTGCACACGAGCTCATTTTGCCCTAGCATGTGTGCCAGAAGGTCCTATCCCCAATGGTTTCCGGGTCGTGTGGGAAGGACCCCCTATCGCAGTCACTCACTTGGCGATGGTTCGAAATGCCGTCGCGGAAAGGGGTTAAAAACCGTTTGTATAACACGTCTCGACACCTGTGATTGTGTCGTGATCTTGTCACGGCAGATGTCCTCGTGAAAGGACTTAGTCGTGAGGCCATCGCCGAACGGTAGTAGCTTGAACGAGGTTGATCGGAATCGAAAGACAAGGGTTTTCCCAGGTTCAGCCCCTCTCGATGGAGGTAATAGTCTACTTCCTGCTTGTTTGATATTGATGATGATGATGTCGATTACAAGGGTGCGACTTGGCTAACCTAGTACTCAAGAGATCGTAACTTAGTTTTTCTGCCTTAGGGGCTCCCCTTTATATACAGGTTGAGGCCCTGGGCTTACAACAGAGTCCGGGTCATAGTACAACCCGTGCCTTAATTGGTTTCTTTATTTATCTTGTTCCCTAAGTAAAGAACTATGGCATCATTCTGATGATGAGCCGGCGACCTCAAGTGCTAGGCCGTAAGCCGGCCCACTTTATGAGTCGCCCTGGAAGCCTTGAGGTCATCGCCATAGTCCAACACAAGTCTTGATCTTCAGGGCTGCCACTTGATAACCCGGCCCTAAACGGGCGGGTCATACCGTGGGGTTATATCCCCAACATTAGCCCTTAGATTGATTTGAATTTATGGGTCATCTTCCTTTTGAATCTACATCGTGGCCAGGTCACAAGTTTGGGCTTATAATTCATTCACGCTTATCATTTTCTATCCCTTTGAGAAGTGACGTCATCTTCCAGAATTTCAGGAGCTTAAGTGTGACATCATAATGAATCTTTTATGTACATCTACTAAGCCCGAAAATGGAGGCGTCCCTTACTCAAAAAGTTACCGCGTCTCCTCTATTTTTGCGAATGCCTCTTCTTCTTCTCCTTTTCCTTACAAATATACCCGCGGGGGTTCCTTTTCCACTTTTACCACTTCATCCCCTTGCCTTTTATTCTTCCTCGCGCCCCGGCCATCCGCGACCAAAGCTCCGCCACCACACGACGCGGTCCTCCAACGACGTCAACCATGCCTTCCATACTGTGTGCGCCACCGCCGAAGCCGCTCAAGAGCATCCCGGAGGCTTTTGTTGCATCCAGGTATGCCTCATTCCTCCATTAGATCTATAGCAAACCCCATTCTTTTACCTAGTTCATCGGTGTTCGTCATGTTCCATATCTTTATACCACCATTGTTTGCTGTTTGGATCTAGATCCAAGTGAACTCCTTGTAGAAACACTCAAGTGCTAGCCGTGACACCGTTTTTGCATCTAGAATCTTCAAATCTTAGTTAGATCCCGCAAGTCGACTAGCCAATGCTTCCATTGTCCTCCTTAGGTTTAGTGAATATTTTTCTTTTTGAACCATTCTATAGATCTGTAGCGGTAATCGTTTCAACAGAAAACTGTTTCTGCACAACACTTATTTAAGAAACCAAAGTCTTTAATTAATATGGGACGCCTTGTGTTTCGTCGGTTCATTATTGTATATCATAACTCGCCTAACTTGGAAGCCATAGTAGCTCCTTCGTTTGACTGGCACATAATGTTGGCGACTCATTAGTAATTGAATGAATATGGTGACTCGCCCTTTAACCATAGTCACCTTATTGCACTGCCGACTTATCATATAAACCAACTGGCGACTTGTTGTTCAGAAATGACCCCCCATTCATACTTTGTCCACAGTTTTTAATCCTTTAGGGGACTCATCATGGCAAGAACCATGACCTGCAACTAGGCGAAGTATCAAGTGTCCACCCTCATGCTTAATGACCTTGTAACTCAAGGTCTGTTGCCGGATCAAGATGTTGTTGGCTGGCAAGCACCAGAAGGAGAAAATCCCCCTTAACCTGATCAGGGAGAGGTTGTTGTCTTTGTGGATCATCTCCACAGGGGCTTCTCGCCGCCGGGCTCAAAATTCTTTAGGGATTTCCTGAACTTCTTCGACCTCCTTACCCATGACATCGGTCCGAACTCGATGACCAACTTATGTCAGCTTTAAGTATTTTGTGAAGTCTATCTTCAGACGGAGCCAACTGTCACTCTCTTCCATGAGTTTTTCTACATCAATCATCAAACCGAGTGCGCAGATGGCCCTAGTTTCGAACTTGGCAGGGTGTCACTCTAGACACGGAAGAATTGTCCCTTTCCACAGGCCAAGTTTGTGAGCCATCCAAAAGGATGGAACAAAACATGGTTCTACTTCAAGAACACTACTCTTGCTGATGAAAACCCCCTGCCGGGTTATAGACCTTGTTGGGGTACGTAGCATGCAATTTCAAAAAAATTCCTACGATCACGCAAGATCTATCTAGGAGATGCATAGCAACGAGACGGGGAGAGTGTGTCCACATACCCTCATAGACCGAAAGCGGAAGCGTTAGGTTAACGCGGTTGATGTAGTCGAACGTCTTCGCGATCCAACCAATCAAGTACCGAACATACGACACCTCTGAGTTCAACACACGTTCAGCTCGATGATGTCCCTCGATATCTTGATCCATCAGAGGGTCGAGGGAGAGTTTCGTCAGCATGAAGGCATGGTGACGGTGATGGTGATGTGATCCGCGCAGGGTTTCGCCTAAGCACTACGACGTTATGACCGGCGGAGTAAACTATGGAGGGGGCACCGCACACAGCTAAGAGAACAACTGTTGTGCTTTGGGGTGCCCCTCCTGCCCCCGTATATAAAGAGGGAGGGGAGGAAGCCGGCCATAAGGGGCGCGCCAAGGAGAGGGGAGTCCTACTAGGACTCCAGTCCTAGTAGGATTCGCCCCCCCCTCTTTTCCTTCTCATGGAGGGGGAAAGGAGGAAAGGAGAGGGAGTAGGGAAAGGAAAGGGGGCGCCGCCCCCTCCCTAGTCCAATTCGGACTCCCATGCGGGGGGGGGGGGCACCCCTTGTGGGCTGCCTCCTCTCTCCCCTATGGCCCATGAGGCCCATTACTTTCCCCGGGGGGTTCCGGTAACCTCACGGTACTCTGAAAAATACCCGAACCTTTCTGAAATCATTCCGGTGTCCGAATACTATCGTCCAATATATCAATATTTACCTCTCGACTATTTCGAGACTCCTCATCATGTCTGTGATCTCATCCGGGACTCCGAACAATCTTCGGTCACCAAAACACATAACTCATAATACAAATCATCATCGAACGTTAAGCGTGCAGACCCTACGGGTTCGAGAACTATGTAGACATGACGGAGACACATCTCCGATCAATAACCAACAACGGAACCTAGATGCTCATATTGGTTCCTACATATTCTACGAAGATCTTTATCGGTCAAACCGCAATGACAACATACATTATTCCCTTTGACATCGGTATGTTACTTGCCCAAGATTCGATCATCGGTATCCTCATACCTAGTTCAATCTCGTTACCGGCAAGTCTCTTTACTCATTCCGTAATGCATCATCCCACAACTAACTCATTAGTCACATTGCTTGCAAGGCTTATAGTGATGTGCATTACCGAGGGGGCCCAAAGATACCTCTCCGATACTCAGAGTGACAAATCATAATCTCGATCTATGCCAACCCAACAAACACCTTCGGAGACACCTGTAGAGCATCTTTACAATCACCCAGTTATGTTGTGACGTTTGATAGCACACAAGGTGTTCCTCCAGTATTCGTGAGTTGCATAATCTCAAAGTCAAAGCAATATGTATAAGTCATGAAGAAAGCAATAGCAATAAAACTTAACGATCATTATGCTAAGCTAACGGATGGGTCTTGTCCATCACATCATTCTCCTAATGATGTGATCCCGTTCATAAAATGACAACACATGTCTATGGTCAGGAAACTTAACCATCTTTGATTAACAAACTAGTCTAGTAGAGGCATACTAGAGACACTTTGTTTTGTCTATGTATTCACACAAGTATCAATTTTCCGGTTAATACAATTCTAGCTAGAATAATAAAGATTTATCATGATATAAGGAAATATAAATAACAACTTTATTATTGCCTCTAGGGCATATTTCCTTCAGACATGACCGTCTCAATGGAACCATCGCTTTTCCAGGTTGGGCTACTAATGACGAGTGATAATAGTTAACCCCCTTCTATCCCAGAATATGGGCCTTGAAAGCAAACAACCTCACCAGGATTGACTTGGCCCAATGCTGGATCAGTTGGAGGATTCAACCATTAACTCGAAGGACCGACTTAATGTGCAATTATACTTGCGAGTTAAATGACGTGCAGCGCTTCAGTCAAGTTGATTTGACAATTGTTGAAGTTAACAAGGACACCAAGAAATTACTGGGTGAGCCTCATGAAATATGCCACAAAACTGGGCTTGCTCCCTTTTGTCTAAATAAGCATGTGCCCCCAGTAAGTACCTTTGCATTTTTCTTACTTATTCTGCATTTGACCTAGTCATCATAATATTGATTTCCATCTCATTACAACCACAGGTGACTGACATATTCTAGAGGAGAAAAGTACCACACAAGTCTACTCCTGCTCCAGCTTCAAAATAAAATGAGCTGACTGATGCAGACGAGCCGACATATGGAAATGAGTCAGAGGTAGAACTTGACTCTCTCGGTTGTCTTTTTATTGAACTTGCCGACGCCCCCTATTCTCAGGATAACACCGAAACAAGATGAGTCGGCGATGTCGAGGTAATTTCAATTTCATCCAGCCCGGAAGACTTATCTATGAAGAAAACAAGACAGACTATGAGAAAAGTGCCATTTTCTCACCGAGATGCTCACTTAGATCCACAATTTTCTTTGAAGAAATCACAGCATGCTGGTGCGTCGAGACGCCATACTCAAAGTGGATCTGGAGAGCCCGTTGCTGATACGTCTCCATGGTATCTATAATTTTTGATTGTTCCATGCTATTATATTATCCATCTTGGATGTTTTATATGCATAATTATGCTATTTTATATCATTTTTGGCACTAACCTATTATCTAGTGCCAAGTGCCAGTTGTTGTTTTTCCTTTTTTTTACAGAAAATCAATACCAAACGGAGTCCAAACAGAACGAAACTTTTTGACGATTTTTCTTGGACCACAAGACACTCAGGAACCTTCAGGAGGGAGTCAGAGGGGCCACAGATTGACGACAAGCTTGGAGGGCGCGCCCTAGGGCGCGCAACACCAAGCTTGTGCCCCCCCTGAGGCACCTCTAACCATAATTCTTCTTCTATAAATACCCAAATATTTCCTATAGACCAGAGGGCACACCAAAAATACTTTTCCGCCACCGCAAGCTTCTGTCCTCATGAGATCCCATCTTGGGGCCTTTTTCGGTGCTCCGCTGGGAAGGACCTAATAGCTACATGTGGCTTCAAAGGTAGGCTATACGGCTCATTTGCATAAAGCTAATTTTGTTTAACAAATAAAGTAGTTGGGTAAAAGTAGTTTTAGATGAAAACATGTTTTATCTCCAGAATAACTTTCATCAAAGTGAGGATCCTCGATCAACTCACGTCCTTCATAGGTTTCCAGAATGGGGGCAAAGAGGGAATAAGCAAGATAGGTCCTGTATGTCAAAAAGATTCATGTGTCGTCCATGACCGTGGACACGACTATTCGAATAGTTTTACACTCTGCATAGGTCGTACACTTTACCCACATGACACAATCCCCACTTCTTGCCACCAGTGGCCGCTGGCATGGTACACCATTTGGTATAGCGGCAAGGAGATTGTGACGTGGTCTTTCATTAGACCACACTTACTGTGCCAAGCCCATTAGGTTTCAACACGGAAGTAACCGCAGTTCACAGTCCGGGCCCCCTTTTGTGCCGAGGACACTCCTCGCAAGGCAGCTATCCCATCTGCGGTACGGCGATGATGACAATAAGAGTGAACTAACTAATCAACCAAGTCAGTGCCCATATAGCATGTGGTTGTACTGTTATCACAATCTGCAAATCCAAGACTTATTAGGCCTCATGCGACACAGATGACTAATTGTCCCCTTCAACTCGTGAAGGGCGGCCAATCGCTCCTTCAATCCTTGATTCAGTTGTCGCCCGCGCCAGTATTTAGATGGTAAGATTCACCCAGAGTAGAAGAGGATAGACAAGATCAACAAGGGCCAACCGGCCTAGCTCAGCGATAAGTTTCAAGTGTCAATGACTCAAAGGTCATTCAAAGAAGCACCTATAGGGTAATAAGCATGGCTAAGCATTTCTACTCTACTAGAATACTATAATTCTACTCAGGTGTCAAGTGAATAGGTGACAAGCAGATCAAGGTAATGTGTCAATCGACATGCTAGCTACGAGATTAAAAAGCATGTATATAGTAACCATAAAACACAATGCAATTTTATAAAACATAGGATAAGTATGATCAAAGAAGGAGGCTTGCCTTCATTGTTGAGTCCTTTTTCAGTAACCTAGTTCTATCCATGTCCAACATCATCATCACTCCCTACTCGTCTTAATGATAGCAAATGAAAATCAAATAAATACCGAAGCAATAAATTCCAAATAACATCCAAAACAACAATAAGATTGGATGGATAGCAAGATATTGAGCAGATGGTGATTCCAAAAGGAGATAGCGTGATAGGGAGGTAAGATAAAGGATTCAATGAAGTGACATGGTTTAGGTTGACACATATAAGGAAGGCTTGGCGATCAAGACTAACGTTCCAATACGAACTATTGTACTAACCACTAGTGGTGCCCACTACACATCTCAACTAAATAGGAACTACCATATAACAAACACAATGACATCAACACACATAGAATGGAACCTACGTATGCATTTTAACAACACAATCACAACATGACATGATAATGGTAAAAGGTAACAACAAATAAATATTTAGATGGAATCTAAATATTTATAATGGTCAATAGAATCCAAACATATACATTAACTCTATAGTAACTCCAAACAAGAGTTCTATACGACAATCAAAGCAACATTATAAAACATACTAGTTAAACAAGCAAAACATCATTCAACAACATGTGAATTGATCTAGGTCTAGCGATAAAACATTACTAAAATAAAGTAGATCATCTCTATTATAACAAACCAATTCATTTGTCAAACAATTAACAAGAAACTATACAAGAAATGGAACAAAAGAGTGAACCACTATCCAGACATGATATGATTACGATTAATAATCAACCACAAGTAAATATTTGGATGTATCGAAATATTTATAATGGTTAACAATAAGCAACA
This sequence comes from Triticum dicoccoides, assembly GCF_002162155.2. Lineage (NCBI taxonomy): Eukaryota > Viridiplantae > Streptophyta > Magnoliopsida > Poales > Poaceae > Triticum > Triticum dicoccoides. The sequence continues at coordinate 408,085,206 of NC_041388.1, read as the reverse complement.
ATGTGCACTTAGCATATGAGAAAGACACAACTCAACTATTGAAAGGTAAACTATCCTAATCATGTGATGAGCTAATGCAACATGTGCCAAACACTCATAACACTAACATGAGACAAGTCAAGCATATATGAGCAACACAAGTACAACTATAAGACATGGAATATAATAACACATGAAAGATGACTAGCATGACTTGATGTCTAGACTTAGGCATACCACAAGTGCAACAATAAGATAGACCAGATATGATGCTAAGCATGGATGATCATCACACGAGATACCAAAATATGCTACTAATAAAATGCAACGTGTAACTATGAGATAACCTAGTTGATAACAAGTGACCTAAAGATCAAGAACGACGTTAGCATACAACACTACCATGCTAGTTATGATAAATGAGAACATGGAAGCATACTAAGCACGTAGGGAAGTATACAACTAGATCATCTCATCAATCAAATCAACATGCGTTATAGAAGCATGAATAACAAGACGACATGCATTTCTATGTAGTCATCATACACTTGCAAATATATAAAAGGTACACAACTAAGCATCATACAACACACAGATTGGTACACACACGCGTTATGCAATCAAGTTATACAATCAAACATCATGACATGGTATTGATAAGGCAAGAAATTCATGTATGGTATCAACAAATCACTATGATATATCTACCAAGTAAACGTTAACCAAATGTATGAACATAAAGTACAAACTACCAATGATATAACATATGGTAGGCATACAACCAAATATGCCTTCTACTTGAGTAAGTACTAACATGACATGTCAATCAACTAAGCATGCATAGCTACTCTCCTAGGTAAATAAATCATGTTTGCTAATTACCAATAAGTAATAAACTAAACTCTATGTCACAAAGAATAAATTCTATATAGAATGCAAATATGACAATGACATAAAGCAACTATCCATGAAATACTAAACAATAAACATCTACAAAATCATGCTAACAATTACTCAAAAGTTGCTACTAAATAACACATAAAACATGACATGTCACACAAGCTAGCAAAGTGAGAAAGTGATCTTGCACCACGCATGATGCGACGGATAATTAAAATGCTAATATAGTGCCTACAACAAGTAATTCATCACAACCATGGCTATGTTCTAAGTTAACATGCCAATTCAAGACAACTACTATAAAGAAACTAAACAATAAAATAATAGATTGACGGACCACTATCATAGGCATGACATGATTTTGAATATATAAACCCACATGCTACATGGATGTAAATGAATATAGAAAATATATCTAAGATATATTCATGCTAAACAAAAGGAAATATTCGAAACATGAAATATTCCATTATTCGATACATAAAGCAAAGTTTAGAATAATTCCACATAAATATAAGCATGTCGAGCGTTCACCAAATATTGTACGCACGCATAACACATGACAAAAAAATATATGTTATTTAGTAACTAAAAATAAATCTATATTAAAAATACAAAATAATACACATAACAAATAATTCACAAATATTAGTACGCATGCATAAAAGAGAAGTACATGCAACCACAAATTATCAAGCCGGAACAATGTACAACTATTTTATCAATTTAAATAATAGTAAACTAAATCTAGTAAATCATACGTTACTCCTAAGAATATAAAATAACTAGGAGCCATGTCATGAGCATATGATAAATAATGTATTGAACAAATAACCAAAAATACCACCGATCAACAAACAATAAATTCTACACCACATCCACATGACCAAACAAGTAATCTAACTCCTCCACGAGGTTACAAAGGTCCTAGGGAATATTTCATCTATGGGCCACGAAGTCATATGACGAATGAAAACTAAAGAAAAATGTGAATACCACGTGATGGCCTCCAGTTCATGGACATGGCGGCATTGGCGCGGCCAACTACCATCATAGGATGTAAAGAGATGTCTACAGCGTATTGCGGATACGATATAGCACACGTATAAAAGGAATTAGGAAAAGGCTCACCGAGCGTGACGAATCGATGTGGTGAACATGACGAACAGTGTGGACGAACATGTAAAATTGTTCGTGTGTGTTCGACGGAACGCGTTCCTTCTTCTCTGAATGGATTCATGGCATGGAGGAGAAGAACTTGGCGCAAGGGCTTGGACTGGGATGGTCCGAGTCACCGGGATCGTGACCTCGCGTCCATGGAGCTTCAAAAGTTCATGGAGATGTCTTGTAGAGAGGAAGAAGTGAGAGGGCAGGACAAGTGGTGGGATTGGAAGAGCAGATCAAGACACACTTCTACATATCTTGAGAACTTGAAACGGTTGAGAGTTGAAGGAATTGGAGGCGGGGTGTGTGTGTGGTGGTTATGTTATGTAGGTTGAGAACGAACATACAAAGGGAAGAGGAAGGAGAGGAGGTTTCGCTCGATGGGACATGGGCCAGTTTATTTATCTTTGGAAACGGTAGCAATTAAAGGGATTTAGTGGGTGGCTTCGTTCATGGTGTATGTTTCCTTTCTTTATGTAGAGGGAGCGTACAGAAAAGATGAGGAGGAGAGGATAGTGGGAACGTACAGAGAAGCTGAGGAGAGGTGTCCCTTGGGGTAATGGACCAGATCGGCCACGCCCAAGTGGAATAGTGGGAAGAGAGAAGAGAGAAGAAAAAAAACAAAGACGGGCTTGGCCAATTCGGTTTGGAAGAAAAATGTGGATGCACCCTGGAAGAAAGAGGGAGAGAGAGAGATGTTGGTCCAATGGAATTGTGCCCGAGATCGAGAAAAGGAAAAGAAATTGATTTTCCTTTTAGGAAAATCTAGAGAAGGAAAAGAAGCTCAAATAAATATCTAACGGATTTCAGAAGACCAAAGAAAATTCAAAGGCGCATATTTTAATATGACAAAGAAGGGAAAATAAATCTGACTAAAAGAAAAGAACTAAACATAAATTTCAACTTAGGTTCACATTAGTTCAAATTAAATCCATCGAATATAAAATTCCAATTTAAGCTTTGTTAACAAATAAAACAAACGAAATTTTCTCGCCCTGATTTTTGAGAAAACTTTTTCTTAAACATTCTGAGAATCGGGATGTTACAGGATTCGATTATGGAGGGCTTCTACATTAATCTTGATGCCCTTCCGATGATGTTTTCCACAGACTTACGGGTCCATATCTAGTAGATAGATGGGTTCTCTCTCTTTGATCTTCAATATAATGTTCTCCTCGATGTTTTTGTAGATCTATTCGATGTAATGTTCTTTTGCGGTGCATTTGTTGAGAGCCGATGAATTGTGGGTTTATGATCAGATTATCTATGAATATTATTTGAGTCTTTTCTGAACTCTTTTATGCATGATTAAGATATCTTTGTATTTCTCTTCGATCTAATGATTTGGTTTGGCCGACTAAGTTGATTTTTCTTGCCATGGGAGAGGTGCTTTGTAATGGGTTCAATCTTGCGGTGCTTATTCCCAGTGGCAGAAGGGGACATGACACATATTTGTATTGTTGTCATTAAGGATAAAAAGATGGGGTTTGTTCATATTGCTTGGATCTATCCCTCTACATCATGTCATCTTGCTTAAGGCGTTACTCCATTCTTGTTAACTGATAACCCACAAGTATAGGAGATCACAACAGTTTTCGAGGGTAGAATATTCAACCCAAATTTATTGATTCGACACAAGGGGAGCCAAATAATATTTGTAAGTGTTAGCAGTTGAGTTGTGAATTCAACCACACCTGGAGATTAAATTTATGCAGCAAAGTGATCAGTAGCACAATAGTATATATGATAGTTTGATGGCAATGGCAATAGAAGTAGAAATAATTTTGTAGCAGTTGTTACAGTCGCAGCAACAGCAGTAACTTAGCAAGAACAATATGTGAAAAACTCGTAGTCACCGGATCGGTGATAACATTGGATAATATTCATCATGTAACAGGCATAACCTAGGGCGGCATAGAACTAGCTCCAGTTCATTAATATAATGTAGGCATGTATTCCATAAATAGTCATACGTGCTTATGAAAAAGAAATTGCATGACATCTTTTGTCCTATCCTCCGCTGGCAGCGGGGTCCATAAGGAAACTAAGGGATATTAAGGTCTCCTTTTAATAGAGAACCGGAACAAAGCATTAACGCATAGTGAATACATGAACTCCTCAAACTATGGTCATCACCGAAAAGTATCCCAATTATTGTCACCTTGGGGTTTAAGAATCATAACACGTAATAGGTGCATATAACTTGCAAGATCGGATCACGAACATAGATATAATGGTGAAAACATAAATGGTTCAGATCTGAAATCGTGGCATTCGGGCCCTAGTGACAAGCATTAAGCATAGCAACATCAATCTCAAAACATAGTGGATACTAGGGATCAAGCCCTAACAAAAGTAACTCGATTACATGATGAGTCTCATCCAACCCACCACCATCCAGCAAGCCTACGAAGAAATTAATCACTCCCAACAGTGAGCATCATGAAATTGGTGATGGAGGATGGTTGATGATGACGAAGACCGAAGATCCCCCTCTCCGGAGCCCCAAACGGGCTCCAGATCCGGCCTCCCGATGAAGAACAGGAGGAGGCGGCGGCTTAGTATCGTAAAACGCAATGAAACTTCCTCTCCTATTTTTCTCCAAAAATAGTATTTTATATAGTTGGAATTAGGGTAAGAAGAGCCTCATGGGCCCCACTACCCACTAGGGCGTCAAGAGGGGGTGGCACACCCTGGTGCCTAGTGGGCAGCTGCCCCCCCCTCCAGTGGGTCTTGGTTCAAGTATTTTTTATATATTCCAAAATAATTCTCCAGAATTTTTTGTCCAATTCTGAGAACTTTTATATCTACACAAAGAAACAACACCATGGTAGTTCTGGTGAAAATAGCGTCAGTCCGGGTTAGTTTCATTCAAATCATGCAAATTAGAGTCCAAAACAAGAACAAAAGTGTTAGTAAAAGTAGATACGATGGAGAGGTATCAACTCCCCCAAGCTTAACCCATTGCTTGTCCTCAAACAATTCAATTGACAAACTAAAAGTGATAAAGAAAAGCTTATATGAACTCTTTTGTTCTTGTGTCCATATATATATATGCTTAAATAGCACCCAGGTTTTTAGCAAAGATCATAACTAACCATGCAAATGATAACTCTTAGAAATTATATTCACTCATATCAATGTCATAATCAACTAGCGAGCAATAATAAAATATTTCAAATGCCAACACTTTGTCAAAACAATCATGATATAATATGACAATAATGGTTTCTCGCTAGCCCTTTCTGAGACCGCAAAACACAAATGTAGAGAACCTCCAAAGTTTAAGTACCGACTAAACATTGTAATTCATGGTAGAAGAGATCCAGTCATGATGCATTCAACATTAACTATACACAATGCACGAGGACGACAATAGTGCTCTTGGGACTAGTGCTTGTTTGAGAAGGTGACGAATCAACATAAAAGTAAAATAACATGAAAGTAAATAGATAGTCCCTTCGTAGAGGGAAGCATGGATTTGCAGAGATGCCAGAGCTCGAAGCTTAAATTAGGGATAAATATAATTTTGGGAGGTAAACCCTTCCTGTCAACGTTACTACCAAGAGTTTTCAATATCTTCCATGCTAAACACATTAGCGCCGGTTCGCAAGCGATAAAAGTAAAGTTTACTCCCCTCCACCAAAAAACACAAGCCATGGCTAGCCGAATCCACGGGTGCCTTACATACCAACAACAGTCTCGTGGGAGTTTGTATAATTATTTGCAATTTTGATCATGGGACTGGACATTCCTATTACCGGCCCCTCTCATGCAAGGACAAGTGAATAAACACTCATCATGAGAATAACCTGCTTAGCATGGAAGATAATGAACACCCCTTGTCGCTCCATGAGCGGTCCAGGCACACAAATCAGATGTTCAATTGAATTTTTAGATGTGACACATGCAAATTTACTTGAAACGACAGAGTAATACTGCATATAGATAGATATAGTGGACTCATATGAATAACTTTGGTTTAAGGATTTTGATGCATAAGCAGTATTCCCGCTTAGTACAGGCGAAGGCTAGAAAATAGGTTGAGAAGCGACTAGCTGGAGAGCGAAAACGTTCATGAACATGTATTATGAATAATTCACATTGAGTACTAGCATGAGTAGGATATAAACAGCATGAACATAAATATCATGGAGGCTATTTGGTTTTGATTCAACTACATGTGTTAACATGTGCCAAGTCAAGGCACTTGAAACATTCAGAGGATACCATCTCATCATACTACATCACAATCATTTTAATGCATGTTGACACTCAAGATAAATCATTATCCACTCCTAGCTACTTAAGCATGTCATGAGAAACTATAATCTCTAATTTTCATTGCAAACATGTTTAATCATAATATGTTGAATCATGGATACCGAGTTAAACATATTTACAAAAACAAAAATAAGTTGAGTTCATACCCGCTTTTCCCTACCACACTCACTTCATCATATATCGTCATTATTGCCTTTCACTTGCACGACCGAATGATATGAAAATAATAATAGTCCAAGAGTGTCATGGACTAAGCTAGAATCTGCAACATTTCATTTAAAGGAGAAGAAAAAAATATGTTGGGCTCTTTGTTAGATCAACAGTAATGCATATGAGAGCCACTCAACATTCTCATCGTGGTCTTCTCCTTGGTACGACTCAACAAAAGAAAATAACTTTAGAAAAACACACTGAAATATTTTTGGAGTTTTAGTTTTTTCTTAGAAGGAAACAAATTAAAGAAAGAAAAACAAGAACGAGAAAACTATTTATACGGGAAAGCTCCCAACACACAAAAGAAGAAATGAGAAATCTTTTTGAGTTTTCTTTTAATACTACAACTAAATTAAACTAAGAATAAAAATTGAAAAGAAGCGAGGAATATTTTTGGATTTTCTCAAAGTTTTTCAAACACATGAGAAGAAAGCGAGAAAAATAAAATTAACATGGATGATACAATGAAAAAATGTGAACACCGACAACCGAAATGAAATGTGTGAACATGAATGTAATGTCAGTGGGAATACATACTCCCCCAAGCTTAGGCTTTTGGCCCAGCTTGGTGATCACCATCCGTAGTAGCCGTCCTATCCCATGTAAAAGTGTTGTGGCGGCGACACCTGCGTCCCACTCCTGGGGCTCCTCCTCTGCCGCTGCCTTGGCATTCCGGTAAGGGACAATGTCCGCTGGTAGGAGGTGTATCCGTTCCTGGCATGCGAATCAAACAACACAGGTGCAGGCAACGGGATAATATCACGGGTTTTCTCACTGAAAACCAAGTTGTAACGAGTATTGTTAAAAGAATCTGCATCATCAGTAAAGTGGTGAGCCACCATTGCCTCATGGCCTAGATAAACTCTGGGCAAAGGATAATCGTTGTGGCATATCGGAATATTAAAATGTCTCACCAGGCCGGTGGCATAAATACCACCATGGTTTTTTCCCTTAGTCCTATTAATATGTAGACGGCGTGCAACGATAGCCCCTAGGTTATAGGTTGTGAAGTGCACGACGTAAAATGGCGAGGTTAGGGTGTCGGCGTTCTGGGAACGGGGGTCCCCGGACTTGCCTGCCTGCAGCCCACGGCGTGGCTCTGCGAGCGGGCCCGTACGACCCATCTTCACCAGCAAGCACCCAAGACCCTCGCGAGGGGCCAAGCCTCGCGAAGTGGATGACACAAGACCTCCTCAGGAGTGGCCTCACCAGGGTGGCTCGCGAGAGGCGGAGAGTTCAAGGCGAGGCAAACCTCGCAAGGTTCCAGTGATGTGAGCCATGATGACCAAGGCCAGGCAGGCGCCAGCACGCGCAGTGTCCTTGTTTCCCCTTTGGTGCTAAGGGAGCAAGCGCAGGCGCAGAGTACCGAGGCATCAAGCAAAGGTTTCCATATTGGTGCAACGAGACCGAGACCAGCAGGACGGCAGGACAGAGGTCACCGTGGAGCCCAAGATGGCGTCACCACCAGAGCCTTTGACAGGCAAAGACTGCTTTTGTTAGGATAAGTTGTACTAGCTGTCCTCTTTCAAATTGGCCGTTGTTGGCTCCCTTCCCGCTCAATATTTGGGGAGAGGACCAGGGCCTCTATAAATAGGACTAGTGACCACCATAGCTAGGGGGGCGACCTCATCTTAGACTAGGACTAGTTCATCCCCACAATCATATCCAGCAAGCACAAGAACACCTCTCCTCAGGAGGCTGTTCTTCCCCTTGTACTCATCATCCTCAGCCCAAGAGGCAACCACCACACCAGACTGGAGTAGGGTATTACACCATAATGGTGGCCCGAACCAGTATAAATCTTGTGTCCCTTGTGTAGTGAGTTTTTTGAGTTAGTTCGTAAGATCTTAGCCGAGCTAGGACGTGGATCGGTAGGGGGGAGATCTTCGTGTGCACTCCAGTATTCGAACCTTGAGGGTTTTGCCGGAGCCCGTGATACGACATTTGGCGTGCCAGGTAGGGGGGCGCCGGGGCTCTCCTCCCATCAGCACGATCCACGACGGAGGGCGCCCCCTCGCACCCACACCACCTTAGATGGGTGCGGGCACAAGCGTCATCACACATGGCCCTCGTGAGGCGCTACCCCACCATCCTCAGGACGTCGTCTTGAGCCGGGAGACATGGAGCGTGGGGCACTACGGCGAGGCCTTCGAAGCAAGGGCCTCGGAGGCCTACGTGCCCCGCATGATGAACCAGGAGTATGCGCCAGAAGATGACCCCAGCTCGTTCCTCAAGCTGGGCTAGGAAGAAGAGCCGCTAGGAGCTGAGGCCTTCCAGGAGCCGCCCGAGAGCCCCACCAACCGCGCCGTCGACAACAGCTACAGGGTACCACTAATCTCCCAAGGGCAGGCTTACACTAACCATGAATCGCAAGTGAACTAGGTCACAGCACCAGGCGACGATTTCGGCGCGGTGGTATCCGTCTCGCCAGAAGAGTCTCACTGGGGGCTGTGTGGGAGGGGCCAGGAGCAAGGCCCCTCCCCGCGTTGCACGAAGCAAGGCAACGCATAGAGGTAGGCCCTCTATCGGGGTGGCGCCGGCGACCCTTCCCCATGCAGAGGACCCGTGGTCGCCGAGGGCACCGCTGGCGTCCCCTCTTCCCTCGTTGGGCTGTCCTGGTCTCCGGTCGTCCCGACGGTGGTAGGGGTGGTGCAAGGCGGGGCCCTCGTCAGGCGATATGAAGTAAGGCTCGCGCCTGTGAAGATCGCCGCCCATGACACTCTCGCATAATAAGGAGTGGGGCTGTACACGCCCCGGAGTCTCAGGAGTGCCGTCCTCGGGCTTCGGGGGCTCCCTCCCACGCCTAGTGGTAGCACTTAGCTCCGCGCTGGTGAGAAGACGTCGAAGACTAGACTAGGCGCCGGACGCGGCCATTTGCTTTGGTCTTTTCTGTAACCCTGCCTTCTGGATTTGGATTTAAGTTAAAGTTGAATTTTAGTTTGATGCGCGCGGGGGGATGTTTTTTTCTCGTTCGAGCTATTTCTCGCAGTCTGGTTCTTGCCTCATTTCGGAGTTCACGCCTGTCGCTCCCCCCTCGCGGGCCCCTCGCGAGCGGGGCTGGGCATGAAACACACGAGCCATGCACGTGTCACGCCGCGGCTGTCCCTCACTTATCACGCGGCCCCCTCGGGCGTGTCGACGAATTCCTCATGAGCTTCCCAGAAACTCACAATCTCTTGAGCTGGTTTTGGGCTCGTCCAGGCTAAGGTAAACCGCAACAGCAACCTTGCCCCAGCATATGTGAGTTCATGAAGAAACGTATTCAATTCAACCTAAAGGGATAGAGGCAGTAGTATATTTACATGAGGGGCTCCCCCTCCCAAAATGCTCTTACAACCTCTGGGGCCGTGCCCGAGCTTCTACGTGCAGGGCAAACAGGTGAGAAGCACGAAATCAATCGGACAGGTCGCTCGCCGCACCCCCAGGATCGCCCTCGGACGTGTCACTGGCATCACTGCCGTCATCATTGGCATTACCATCACCTTCCTCAGCGGCACCGTTGCCATCATCAACCACGTCGCCTTCGTCCGCCGCGACTACCACCCCGTCGTTGTCAGAAGTGAAGGCCCTGACCAGCGCATCCACGTTGTCTTCAACCCATCACGCCAGGTCACCCCGGATGGCTTCAGGTATGGGAGCAATGGCAGCATCGAAATCGAAGTTGGGATCGGCGTTCTGGAGATGGCTGAAGACGCGGGAGAACACGCACCCGAGCAGGCTGCGACTCCTCTCTTCAACAAGCTGGCGAGCCCTCTCGGAACGGTTCTGCAGGCGCGTCACCACGTCGGCGAAGAAGCGGAGATGGCTGGCATAGTCGTTAGCGTGGGGGTGAGGAGCATTCTCATCACAGATATGGCCAAGGGCGGAGTTGGCCCTGTTCCTCAGGTCCTGGAGCATGGGAGCGTGCACGCGCTCCAACGTCCGCCGTTAAAGCACTTCTTCCCTGTTCTGCTGCGCAACAGACTCGGCATCAGCGACCCGCTGCCAAAAAGGGAGCAGCTCAGCGCAGGTGGAAGCCAGCTCAGCCTGCATCGAGGCCAGGGCGGTCACGGCAGCCTCCTTGCGCCGCTCTACCTTGACCAACCTGGACTTGAGGGCAGCAGTCCTGCCAGCGGCCCCAGCCTCCACGAGCTTCAGCTTCAAGTCGTACCTGCTCCCGAGATCCGCGCGAGCCTCGGCCACCCAGCGATCGACCTCCTCCTGGGCCCTGGCCTCGCGCGCGCCAACGTCATCCTCTACTTGAGCAACCTGGTGCTCCCTCGTCTCCAGCCGTTCAAGCTTAAGGCTGCGCTCCACGGCTTCCAGCGCCAGTGCCTCCTCGCGCTTCTGGATCTCTTCCTCCTCGGTGGGCGTCCCCCTCAACGAAGCAAGGGCAGCCCTGTGCGCCTCCACTTGCTGACCCAAGATGGTGCTTGAGGCTTGGAGCTCCCACGCGCGCTTCTCTGCGGCCTCCCGATGGCGGTTAGCTTCCCGAGCCTCTTCCAGAGCTCGGGAGCAAGCCTCACGGGAGGCTGTGAGGGAAGCCTCGGCCTACGCATTATCAAACTCGCGATGGTGGTGCCCGGGGTTGATGGCCACCTTCAACTTATTCCACTCCTCCACCAGCCGAAGACCCTCGGCCACGAGGTGAGTGTACACATCCACGAGCTCTTCACCAAGCCGGTCCATCGCGCCCATCGCCTCCTGAAAGAGCTCGTGGCAAACGATGCTCCTTTCTCGCGCCGACCCGAGCATGCTGCTGACTTCATCCTCCACCGCAGGGACTGCAGATGGGCCTGAAGTGGCTCGCCCCCTCTCAGCAGGGGGCTGGGGGCTGGCATCCACCCGTTTGCAGGACGGGCCTCGCAGGGGGCCTGAACGACTGAAGGCCCACTGCTTGAAGAAGACCCCAGGATCGAAGCCAACCATTCGCCCCCCACGACCAGGGGAGGAACCCTTGGCACGCTTGTTGTGCTCCGAGCAAGGCCGCAAAGAAAAGATGGCGAAGGCGTGAGCTCGAGACACCTTGTCGATGGGCCAGCTTCCCCGGTTGACTCCACACAATGAGCAAAGCACGGGCTTGAAGTGCTCGAGCCTGGCGGGGGATACAGGGCGATAGGAAGCTGCTTGTCAGGAGATTTCGCGGCCTTGGCGGAAGGGGTCCCGAGGAGACAATCGTTGGGAAGGAAAGCAACACACAGAAGATCGCCAAGATGAGGTACTTACTCATCAACGGCGATGTACTTCCTCCGTTTTAACGGCCCAAAGGTGCCGCTGCCGTAGCTCGAGGACCCCTTCCTCTTGCGGAGCTCTTCGAAGTACACACAAAGCCGGCCGAAGCGCTGGACATCGCGGCCAACACGAGGCGCAGCTGGAGAAGTGCTCGGAGGGGCAGCCTCAGAAGCGCCAAGCTGAGGGGGGCTATCCGGCTCTGCCTCACAGTAACTTGCCGAGGCCTCAGGAGCCCCGGCCTCGGAAGACGTGGGTTGCATCGCCCCTTCAACCGCCACCCCAAGGCAAGAGTCACGAGTCCCCGAGGCCGACGCCTCGGGAGCCCTGGGCGGCATCAGCATCTCGGCAACTTGCCCACAGTGGTGCTCGCCCCCTGCATCCACACTTGGGGCAAGCTCGACGCCAGCATCAAGGAGAGGGACCATGACGATGGGGTTCTCACGGGGCCCCACGAGGCCAACTGGGCACAGCCCCCACTCGTCGAAGGAGGGCATCTGCTCCATGAATGTCATCTTGTTCAAGCAGCGGTACAAAAGGCAACTCCTCCTCAGCAAGTTGTCTGGCAATGGGACGCCCGTCAGGACCTCAAGCACCGTTCGCTGCTGTCGGATTTCGGGTTCCGGCAGACCCTTGAGGTTCGAACACTGGGGTGCGCGCGGAGATTTCGCCTCCTACCTACCTGCACCCCTCCGCCTTGCTAGGATCTGAACTAAGGAAAGAACAACGCAAGAGACACAGGGTTTATACTGGTTCGGGCCACCGTTGTGGTGTAATACCCTACTCCAGTGTGTGGTGTGGTGGATTGCCTCTTGGGCTGATGATGATGAACAATACAAGGAAGAACAACCTCACGAGGGTCTGTTCTTGGCTGGGGTGATGAACTACTGGGAGGAGCTGAGTCACCTTTCTCTCTCTCTTTCTGATCTTCTCTCTTTCTCTCTTTCCCTGCCTCTGCCTACTCTCCGTCTTGTCCCCTCGCTCTGTGGGTGGCTGGTCCTATTTATAGAGGCCCTGGTCCTCTTCCCAAATATCGAGCGGGAAGGGAGCCAACAATGGCGGGCTAATTTGAAGGGGGACAACTAGTATCAACTATCCTGACAAAAGTAGTCTTCGCCTGCGCAAAGCTCTGGTGATGACGCCGTCTTGGACTCCACGGTGACCTCCGTCTCGTAGTCCTCCTGGTCTTGGTCTCGTTGCACCGAAATGGCAACCTTTGCCTGATGCCTCGGTACTCCGCGGCTGCGCTTGCCCCCTTTGCACCAAAGAGGAAGGGAGGACTCTGCGCGGGCTGGCACCCGCCTGGCGCCCCCGGTCGTCATGGCTTGCGTCACGGGCACCTCGTGAGGTACCCCGCCTTGATCTCTCCGCCTCCTCGTGAGCCAGCCTGACGAAGCTCCGCATCGTCCGCCCCGCGAGGCTTGGCCCCTCGCGAGGGTCTTGGGTTTGTGTTGGTGAAGATGGGCCGCGCTGGGCCCCCCCTTTGAGCCACGCCGCAGGCAGGCAAGTCTGGGGACCCCGTTCCCAGAACGCCGACAGTAGCCCTCGGGCCCAAGGCGCGCTCGGACTTGGCCGTGCTGGGAGGCGAAAGGGCCAGAGCGAAGCGCCGCGGGCCCTAACAGCCTGCGGCCTTGGGCGCCGTGTGGTGGTTTATTGGACGTGGGCGACACTGTTCCCCCATGCCCTCCTTATCTTGCGCCGTGCTAGGCGGACCCGTAGTCATACACAACCGTTCCCCTGTTTGGTTGCTCGAGCGCCCTCTGTCCTTCCTCCGCTCGAACTCTGGTTTCTGTTTCCAACTCAATCTTGAACCTCCCCCCTTCCCATCGCCATGGCTCCGACGAAGAAGGGAAGAGGGGAGAAACTCGTGTCTCCGCCTTGCCCGCCGCCGTTGGCGGCCCCCGCCGAGGGCTTGGGAAAAGTCAGCTTGGCTCTGTCCACCATCTTCAATGAATGCGGGAGGACGACGGCTTGGCCCGTGTCCCACTTCTCCATCGGTAGGATAGCCACCGAGGTCCCGTATTTTGCCGACGCCCTGTGGGCGGGTCTGGTTCCTCCCTTTTCTAATTTCCTCAATGCCGTGCTCTCCCATTATCAAATCCACATGATGCATCTGGGTCCCGAATCCATCGCTCTCCTTTCGGTCTTCGCCTTTGTTTGTGAGGCTATGATGGGCATCCTTCCTTCGGTTGCCTTGCTGCGCCACTTCTTCTCGCTGCGTCTTGTTGACCCTACCCAACGCTGGGCGTGTGTGAGCTTCGTTGTCGCGCCTGAGACGGCGGCCTCTGGGATTGACTTCAAGCTCCCTTCGCCCGCGGCCGGGTTCTGCGAGCGGTGGCTGTATGTGGATGCCGGGGTGCCCAGCCCCCTGTTGTCGGAGCCAACTTCGCCTGCTGTCCCCAATTTGGGCTGGGGCCAGGAGATGCTTGAGAGCCCCCGACTCGTCTTCGTCTGGCACCGCTTCACGTTCTTGAGGTCGCTTGGCGTGACAGCGCCCAAGGTGGTGAAGGAGTTCCTACTACGCCGCGTCGCTCCTCTCCAGCACCACTCCCGCCGGATGTGGGCCTTCAGCGGGCGCAATGATTGTATGAGGCTCCAGGAAGAGGACCTGGCACCGGAAGTGCTGAGGACGGCGCTCTTGATCCTGACGGGGGACCCCAACCGTGGCAGTATCCAGCAGGGAGGGGCCTTGCTGTACCTCTGCCAGAGCAGGGGCGATCTTGTGAGGCAGATGCCTATCTTCGATGAGTGGGGGCCGCGCCCCGTCGGCCTTCAGGGGCCTCGTGAGAACCCAGTGGTGGTGACTGCCCTTCCAGTCGGCCCAGGCGACTCTTCCTCAAGTGGCGGAGCTAGGAGGCTCGAGGCGCCAGAGGCCAAGGGGGCTCCCGGCGGGGTGACAGCGCCGGGCGAGGCTCATGAGGAAGCAGTTATCGGGGCCCGCGCCGCCGAGGCTGAGGGTGACAAGTAGCTGCCCTCTGCGCCTTCAACCGAGGCCACCGAGGCTCCGGCGGCTTCTCTTGGCGAGGCGATTGGCGGCGCACGCCAGGCAGGCGCCCCTGACGCAGATCGCCTTGACGCTCCATCTTCGTCGCAGGTTGATCCCTGCGCCCGACTCTTAGGCCGCTTCCGCGTGGACTTTCAGGCCCTCCGGAAGAGAAGGGAGGCCTTGGGCGACGATTACCCTTATCGCCTGCTGAAGCGTAGGAAGTACTTTGCCACTGATGAGTAAGCCTTCTCCTTTCCCAGCTCCTTATCCTCCTATTGCTCTTACTGACTCTTGCTCCGCAGGCCCCTTCCAGCCGAGCTTGCGGAGACGGCTGAGGAGCCGTCCCCCTTGGCTTCGCCCCCTCCATCGTCCTCAAGCGCTCCAAGCAGTGGAGCTCTTGTGGTGAGGGCGACTGACGAGGCAAACCGTCCCGAGGCGTATTGTGGCCCTGCGCACCTCGCGATCCTTCGCGGGCCTTCTCGTGGCATAGCCGGCCTGCCGTGGGCTTCTCGCCTGGTCGTGGACTGCGATTGGCTGAGGCGCTTCCTTCGCTCTTCACCTGGGGACGGGCTGGCCCCCGGCCGGGCTTCTGACGCGGCGTGCCCGGCCGTCGCGAGGGTGCCAGCCCCCAGCCTGGCGGGGGAGTGCTGGCTCGCGGCCCCCAGCGCTTGCTTGGGGCAGATGATGGTGTGGAGAACATGCTCGAGCGTGCTCGGGAGTGTCGCGCTCTCCACCAAGGATTCCTTTGAAGGGCGGCTGACGCGGTAAGCCTGCTTGGAGAGGAGCTTGCCAATGAAGACTCGCGCCTTGAGGCCGAGGGCCTGCGCCTGGCTGCAGAGAGGCACGAGCTGGAGGGCGCCATCACCCTTGCGCGCCGTCAGTGCGATCTTGACAACGCAGAGGCCAAGGCGTCGCTGGTGGCCTCTCGGGAGGCCCGACCTTGGGCCGCTGAGGAGGCTCGGGAAGCTGACCGGCGGCGAACGGCGGTGGAGGAGCGGGCTCGGGAGCTCCTGGCCTGGTGCCACTCACTGGAGGAGCAGGTGGAGCTGCGCGAGGCAGCTCTTGCGTCCATGAAGGTGGCCTCCGGCGACTCAGCAGAGCTCCAGAAGCGTGAGGAGGCGCTGACGCTGAAAGCCGCCGAACGCACCCGTGAGTACGAGCGTCTGGAGACGAGGGAGCGCTTGGCGACGCAGGCGGAGGATGATGTCACCGCACGGGAAGCCCGCGTCCTAGAGGAGGTCGGACGCCGAGTGGCGATGGCGCATTTGAACCTCGAGCACGAGTTCAACGAGAAGCTGGGGTTGATCCGGGACGAAGCTGAAGGCAGGACTACTGCCTTGAGGGCCAAGCTGGAGGAGGCAACGCGGTGGGCCGACGCTTTCCGGGCCGCTCTTGAGGTGGCGCAAGGCGAGTTAACCGCTTCCCAGGCCGAGGTGCTCCTTCTTCGCCAGCGGGTGGAGGAGGGTGATGTCGTCGCGGGTCAGAACGCGGACGAGATCCGTCAGCGGCGGATCCTGGAGCATGAGCACGGCCCCATGCTTGCCACACTCCGGGAGAGAGCCAATGTAGCCTTGGGCAACATTTGCAAGGCGGCTATTGGCGAGCCGCACACAGTCAACTATGCTGGCAATCTTCAGTTCTTCACTGACGTGGTGACGCAACTGGAGGCGCGGTCGGTCAGGGCTGACAGGTTGGTGGAGGAGAGGAGCCGTGGCCTGCTTGGGCGCGCCTTTTCTCGCGTCTTCAGCCACCTCCAAGACATGGATCCCCACTTTGATTTTAACGCCGCCATCGCCCCAGTCCCCCAGGCCGTCCGAGGCGACCTGGCGCGCTGGGTGGAGGACAATGTGGACGCCCTTATCAGGGCCTTCGCTTCAGACAACGACGACGCGATCGTGGCAGCCGACGAGGGCGGCGTGGTGAACGGCCCTGATGCCGCTGGCGGCGATGCGGACAGCGATGGCGAGTTCAGCGACGCCAACAACGGCTCGGGTGGTGCTCTTGAGAACGCATTGGGAGATTCATCCGACTGATTGTGCATCGCTCCTACTTCCTTACCCTGCATGAATAGAGCTCAGGTTTTGGCCTGATTGTAGTGAGAGCATTTTGGAGGGGGAGCCCCTTATGTAAAACTTGTGCTCATCGTATTAGTAGGCGCTACATTGCCCATGCGCCCGCGCCAAGTGGTTGGCCCAAGCGACGCGCTGGTCGCCTAGTTTACCTTTGTTCCGTGCTGGCCCTGAGGCAGTCCGCGGGGGGTTGTGGTGTTTCGGGTGTTCCCTGATTGGGTTCGTAGGATCTGCAGTAAAACATCCTCCTGAGAGGTCATGTCGGCGGCAGTCTGGGCTGCGCGCAAGCTAGGCCTGACCCGGCTCGCGAGGGGCTCGTGAGGGGAGGAAGCTGAGGCGATGCGGTAACCGAAACGCGAGAAATTGCTCGAACGAGACTAAGCACCCCTTCCCCGAACACACGCAAATCTCAAATTCGAATCCAACTTGAATCCAGCGGGGGAAAACGGCAACCAAAGGGAAAAGCGATGAAAGCAAACAAAAGGCCGCGTCCGGCACCTAGTCTAGTCTTGGACATCTTCTCACCAGCGCGGAGCTAAGTGCTGCCACTGGGCGTGGGAGGGAGCCCCAGGGCCTGAGGCCGGCACCCCTGAGACTCTGGGGCGTGTACAGCCCCACTCATTATTACGTGAGAGTGTCACGGGGCGGCGAGCTTCACAGGCACTGGGCCTTCTTCACAGGTACCAGCCTTGCTTCATATCACCAGATGAGGGCCCCGCCTTGCGCCACACTCTAGTGCCATCGACGACGACCGGAAACCAGGACGTCGCCGATGGGGTAGAGCGGTCGCCAGCGGTTCCCTCAACGACCACGGGTCCTCCGCCGGGGGCAGGCCCTGAGGCACCTCCCCAGCGGAAGGCCTACCTCCTAAGAGCACCTTGCTCCGAACGCCGTGGTGGTGATGTCGGATCCCGGCCTCTCTCCTGCAGCCCCCTGCGCCCTCCTCCCGAGGGGCAGGAGACTGTGGGAGCGGGGCAGCTGCTCGCTGTGGCGACCTGCACCTCCTGTGATCCATGGTCAGCGTATGCCTGCTCCTGAAAAACTAGCGGTACCTGATAATCGTTGGCGCCATCATGGCCAGTGGGACCGTCCCGGGGCTCCCGGAAAGGCTCAGCTTCTGGCGCCTCGTCCCCCCAGCTTGGGCTGAGGAGCGAGCCTTGTTTGCTCTCGTGTGGGTGTCCTCGGTTCATCATGAGGGGCACATATTCCTCCGGCACCGTCGTCCCGAATGCCATGCCATAATGCCCCGCATGCCACGCGGTCCTGCCTGACGCGCCCACCGTGGGGTGGTAGCGCGGCTGTCCACTGGGGTCGCGGGTCGCGTCGAGTCCTTCTTCTTCGCGGACTGGGAGCGGGGGCAGCGCTGCCGCCGGTCCGGCGCTGACAGCTTCGCTGGAGTTGGAGTAGCCTTGGAGCATGCGGGCGCGTGCAGAGCCCCCGCGCAGGCCGCCCTGGGCCTGAGATGGGAGCTGGGTGGAGAAGGGGTGAGCCCTCGAGGCGGCGAAGCCCAGGAGCTCTGCCACTCGCTCCAGCAGCACGTCGTAGCCGCCCTCCAGCAGCCTGCACTGCAGCAGCTCTCGGGCCACTGTGAGCGCGGCCTTCGAGTTCGCCTGCTCCCTGCGGGTGTACGGTGTCGTGGTCGCGGCGTGATTGGAGGCCCTTGCCGCCGACCGCGCCTGCCGCGGTGTGAGAGCTGTCGGAGCCTGTCCGTGTCGCCCGCGGCCCGCAGTGCCCTGCGGACCACGAGCTACCTGGGGCACGGGGTCGCCCGAGGCAAGCGGCTCTGCGCGGGTGGGCCACGCCGCCCATGGATCTGGGTTACCCGCCTGGTCGCCGGACATGGTGATGACGACGCGACGGGGCGCGAAGCGGTAGATGGTGGATTCCGGCGCACCCCTACCTGGCGCGCCAAATGTTGGATTTCGGGTTCCGGCAGACCCTTGAGGTTCGAACACTGGGGTGCGCACGGAGATTTCGCCTCCTACCTACCTGCACCCCTCCGCCTTGCTAGGATATGAACTAAGGAAAGAACAACGCAAGAGACACAGGGTTTATACTGGTTCAGGCCACCGTTGTGGTGTAATACCCTACTCGAGGGTGTGGTGTGGTGGATTGCCTCTTGGGCTGATGATGATGAACAATACAAGGAAGAACAGCCTCGCGAGGGTCTGTTCTTGGCTGGGGTGATGAACTACTGGGAGGAGCTCAGTCACCTTTCTCACTCTCTCTCTCTCTCTCTCTCTCTCTCTCTCTCTCTCTTTCTGATCTTCTCTCTTTCTCTCTTTCCCTGCCTCTGCCTACTCTCCGTCTTGTCCCCTTTCTTTGTGGGTGGCTGGTCCTATTTATAGAGGCCCTGGTCCTCTTCCCAAATATCGAGCGGGAAGGGAGCCAACAATGGCAGGCTAATTTGAAGGGGGACAGCTAGTATCAACTATCCTGACAAAAGTAGTCTTCGCCTGCGCAAAGCTCTGGTGATGACGCCGTCTTGGGCTCCACGGTGACCTCCGTCTCGTAGTCCTCCTGGTCTTGGTCTCATTGCACCGAAATGGCAACCTTTGCCTGATGCCTCGGTACTCCGCGGCTGCGCTTGCCCCCTTTGCACCAAAGAGGAAGGGAGGACGCTGCGCGGGCTGGCACCCGCCTGGCGCCCCCGGTCGTCATGGCTTGCGTCACGGGCACCTCGTGAGGTACCCCGCCTTGATCTCTCCGCCTCCTCATGAGCCAGCCTGACGAGGCCGCGCCTGAGGAAGCTCCGCGTCGTCCGCCCCGCGAGGCTTGGCCCCTCGCGAGGGTCTTGGTTTGTGTTGGTGAAGATGGGCCGCGCTGGGCCCCCCTTTGAGCCACGCCGCAGGCCGCAGGCTGCAGGCAGGCAAGTCTGGGGACCCCCGTTCCCAGAACGCCGACAGCCGCACCTCAAGGGGGAGCCCAGACTCCTGAAGTCTCATGTGGTCCTGGCTACTGAGCAAGGCCCACATCGGCCGGGAGTGGTGCTGAAGCGGAGCGATTCGGCGACGGACGAACTCCTTCACCACCATAGGCGCAGTCACGCCAAGGTCTTTGAGCCACCTCAACCTGAGCCAGACGGGGACAAGGCGTGGATCGGCGAGCCTCCGGTGGCACCAACTGGAGTTAGGAATGACAGGCCCTGACAGAGAGGAGAGCAGGGGGCTGAGCACTCCAGCATCGACAAACACCCACCGTGTCCGAAACTCGCTCGTGGATGGTGGAAGTTCTAAGTCGATCCCATCGCCGACCGTCGCCGCCACGGCTTGAAAGCTCAGGCATCCGGAGCTCTGCTGAGGATTAATAAGGTGCAACAAGAAGAAGTGGCGGAGAAGAGCCATGTAAGGAGCAATGCCTACCATGGCCTCGCAAACAAAGGCGAAGACGGCAAGAAGGGTCATGGATTGGGGATCAAGGTGCAATATGTGGATCTGATGATGGGCAAGCACTACATTGAAGAAGGCGGAGAAGGGAGGAACCAAGCCAGCCCAGAGGGCATCGATGAGGAATGGGACCTCGGTGACCGCCTGGTCGACGCGAGCTCGAGATGCAGGCCAGGCCGCCGTCCCCCACTCATTGAAGCTGGAGGCGAGCATGGGGCACACCTTGTCCATGGCCTCTCGGTTGAGCACTAGCGACCTACCAATGGCGGGCCCAATGGCCGGGGGCGGAGCGGCAAAGCACAGAGGCTTCTTCCTCTTATATGCTTGCTTTGGCGCCATGGCGATGGAGTGGGCAGAGCTCAGGTCAGATTGGAAAGGGGAGAAGGGCCTCGGGGAAGTAGAGGAATTGGGAAAGTATGGCACCAGCGATGGAAGAATAACAGTGGTAGGCTGCAGTGGCCGCCTAGTGAGGCAGATTTCAAGGCAGCGTGGGGAAGCGGAGACGCCCATGTCCCATCAACCGCCACGCATCGACCCAAGCCACAGGCTATTGGGGCCCACAAAGTTCTGCACTTGACCTTTGGCTTCGCCTCGAAGCCAAGCCCAAGTGTGCTGTGGGCCTGGGGTCTACTGTCAGCATTCTGGGAACAGGGGGTCCCCAGACTTTCCTACCTGCGGCCCACGGCGTGGCTCTGCGAGCGGGCCCGTACGACCCATCTTCACCAGCAAGAACCCAAGACACTCGCGAGGGGCCAAGCCTCGCGAGGCGGACGACACAAGACCTCCTCAGGAGCGGCCTCACCAGGCTGCTCGCGAGAGGCGGAGAGTTCAAGGCGAGGCAAACCTCGCGATGTTCCAGTGACGTGAGCCATGATGACCAAGGCCAGGCGAGCGCCAGGCAGGCGCCATCACGCGTAGTGTCCTTGTTTCCCCTTTGGTGCTAAGGGAGCAAGCGCAGGCGCAGAGTACCGAGGCGTCAAGCAAAGGTTTCCATATTGGTGCAACGAGATCGAGACCAGCAGGACGGCAGGACAGAGGTCACCGTGGAGCCCAAGACGGCGTCACCACCAGAGCCTTTGACAGGCGAAGATTGCTTTTGTCAGGATAAGTTGTACTAGCTCTCCCCTTTCAAATTGGCCATTGTTGGCTCCCTTCCCGCTCAATATTTGGGGAGAGGACCAGGGCCTCTATAAATAGGACTAGCCACCACCGTAGCTAGGGGGCGACCTCATCTTAAACTAGGACTAGTTCATCCCCACAATCACATCCAGCAAGCACAAGAACACCTCTCCTCAGGAGGCTATTCTTCCCCTTGTACAAATCATCCTCAGCCCAAGAGGAAATCCACCACACCACACTGGAGTAGGGTATTACACCATAATGGTGGCCCGAACCTGTATAAATCTTGTGTCCCTTGTGTTGTGAGTTTGTCGAGTTAGTTTGTAAGATCTTAGCCGAGCTAGGACGTGGATTAGTAGGGGGAGATCTTCGCGTGCACCCTAGTGTTCGAACCTTGAGGGTTTTGCCGGAACTTGATCCGACATAGGGGCACTAAGTATACTGCCCTTCTCTCTAGCAGTCAAACACTTCGTGATAAATAGGGCAAAGTAATGCACAGAGGGAAACTACAGACTAGTGGTTGTGGCTTTCGACACGCCCCTTTCCTCGCCCACTGTCAAAGTGAGGAGAAAATCCTCAAACTCTGCAGACTTAGGCTCTCTGAATTCCCCGTCGGAGGGGATTACTCATATCTCACAAAATTCAGTGCGGCACCCCGTCTTAGAGAGACCGGAACGTGGTAACCCACAAGTACAGGGGATTGCAATAGTTTTCAAGGGTAGAGTATTCAACCTAAATTTATTGATTTGACACAAGGGGAGCCAAAGAATACTCTCAAGTATTAGCAACTGAGTTGTCAATTCAACCACACCTGAAAGACTTAATATCTACAACAAAGTATTTCGTAGCAAAGTAATATGGAAGTAATGGTAATAGTAGCAAAAGTAATGGTAGCAGTTTTGTAGCAATCATAACTGTGGCAACAGAAAAGTAACGGAGGAAAGATCAATATGAAATGACCTCGTAGGCAATGGATCAATGATGGATATTATGTCGGATGGCATTCATCATGCAGCAGTGAAAGCACAAGTGCTCCCTAGGTGGTTTTGATAATTGATGACAACATATCTCTTGTTGGACTAACATCTCAATCTAGCATGTTTCAGATAAGTTCAACAATGGAGTGGCATGGACTAAAGGTTGTGGGAACTCCTTCAAGATGCTAGGGACAAAGGATTGGCTAAAGCTTCAAGCTCAAGACTCCTCATTTTACATTTTAGTGATCCAAGATCACATTGATTCTTTAGGAAAAGCCAATACTATTAAGGAGGGATGAGGTGTTGCTTAATGAGCCTCTTGCTTCATGTGCTTAGTGATATGCTCCAAAACCCTCAGCTACTTTCCCACTTCCACATATGACCTAAACCCTAAGCCAAACTCGGTCCTACCGATTTTTCCTATCCGGCGCCACCGAGTTTCACTTGTCATAAGCCATTGCCAAACCCTAATCAGTTTGGTCTCACCGATGGGATCTCGGTCTCACCGAGATGGGCTTGCAAACTCTCTGTTACCCATTGCAATATTCTCGGTCCCACCGAGAAATGCAATCGGTTCCACCGAGTTTGCTTGGCCAAATCTCAGTCTCACTTATTACCCAAATCGGTCCCACCGAGTTTGAGTAATCGGTCAAACCGAGTTTTGGATCTTCCCTAACCCTAGCACATCGGTCCCACCAAGTTGATCCAGTCGGTCCCACCGAAATCTCTAACGGTCACTAGGTTTACATTTTCGGTCCGACCGAGTTTGTTGATTCGGTCCCACCGAGATTGGAAAACTGTGTGTAATGGTTGGATTTTGTGTGGAGGCTATATATACCCCTCCACCTCCTCTTCATTCGATGTGAGAGCCATCAGAACACACACACCATTCCAACTCATATGTTCTGAGAGAGAACCACCTACTCATGTGTTGAGACCAAGACATTCCATTCCTACCATATGAATCTTGATCTCTAGCCTTCCCAAGTTGCTTTCCACTCAAACCCTCTTTCCACCAAATCCAAATCCTATGAGAGAGAGTTGAGTGTTGGGGAGACTATCATTTGAAGCACAAGAGCACGAAGCTCATTACCTACACACCATTTGTTACTTCTTGGAGAGTGGTGTCTCCTAGATTGGCTAGGTGTCACTTGGGAGCCTCCGACAAGATTGTGGAGTTGAACCAAGGAGTTTGTAAGGGCAAGGAGATCGCCTACTTCGTGAAGATCTACCGCTAGTGAGGCAAGTCCTGTGTGGGCGTTGGCCATGGTGGGATAGGCAAGGTTGCTTCTTCGTGGACCCTTTGTGGGTGGTTGCTTCTTCGTGGACCCTTCGTGGGTGGAGCCCTGTGTGGGCTCGCGCAATCGTTACCCTTGGGTGGAGCCCTGTGTGGACTCGCGCAACTGTTACCCTTCGTGGGTTGAAGTCTCCATCAACGTGGATGTAGGATAGCACCACCTATCCGAACCACGGGAAAAACATCCGTGTCTCCAATTGCGTTTGATCTCTCCAAACCCTTCCCGTTACATTCTTGCAAGTTGCATGCTTTACATTCCGCTGCTCATATACTCTTTGCATGCTTGCTTGATATGTATCGTGTGTGTTGAAATTGTGCTTAAAACTCCACTTAAACGGAAAAAGCTTAAAAATTGCAACTTGATCATCATGTGTCTAATCACCCCCCTCTAGACACATCTACTTCTAGATCCTACAAGTGGTATCAGAGCCTTGGTCTCCATTGCTTTGGTTTAATCACCATTGGAGGAAGATGGATGTGTCTACTCTAGGGAGTCTTAGACATAGAGTGCCTATTCTTGATGGAAAGTACTTTCATGAATGGAAAAATGAGATGCTTGTAATCTTCAATCAATATCATTTGAACAAGTATATTGCTAGCCCTTGTGCACCCCATATTGATCCCTTGCATCCTACCCTAGATGAAGATATTGACATGATTCGCAATCTTAGAACTATTGAGCTCATCATTAGAGGATTGCCCAAAAATTTTATTGCTAGTTTGCCTACTCAAAATTGCGCCTATACTATATGGAAATTTCTTGAGGAACGATTTCCCAATCATTCCTTGAAAACTTTGGATGAAATTCTCCATAAATCTATTGCCTTGAGTAAGATGAACTCTAGTGATCCTAGTTTTGGTAAATGTCTTCTTGAACTTGCCAATCTTAAGCATGCTAAAGGAGATGTTGGAATCATTGATGATATCATACTCAAAGCTATAAGAATTCATAAAAGTGACCACTTTGATGATCATTTATCTTATGAATTACCCTCTCTAGGAAATGATGAATCACAAGATCATGATGAACATGAATATTACATTGAGGATGATAGTGACTTCGATCTTGATGATGCAATGAGACATTTTGGTCTTATGGCAAATCTTCGGGGATATGAATCAGGAGGAAAGGAATGGGTTCTTGATAGTGGATGTACTGATCATATGACCGGAGATGAAGAGATGTTTCGTGAGCTTGCTGAAAATGACGGCCCTCGAAAATATGTCACTAGGGTAAAGTGATTGGCCTTGGTAAGGTGGCCATCTCACATGATAGTTCCATTCAAAATGTCATGCTCGTTGAATCTCTTGGCTACAACTTGCTCTCAGTATCTAGACTTGCTGATCTCGGTTTGAATGTCCTATTTACTGAGGTAGATTGCCAAGTATTTCATCGAGACAATCATAAAATGGTCTTTACGGGTATGCGTAGAGGTGATCTTTACATTGTCGATTTCTCTAAAAAGGCACAACCTAAAACTTGCTTTGTTGCTAAATCCTCAAAAGGTTGGTTGTGGCATAGACGACTAGGTCACGTTGGCATGAGAAACCTTGACAAGCTTATTAAAGGAAATCACATCCTCGGAGTTAACGATGTCATATTTGATAAGGATAGACTTTGCAGTGCTTGTCAGGCAGGTAAACAGGTTGGAGGAAGACATCCCGTGAAGAACATCATGACCACAAGGAGGCCACTCGAGCTACTTCACATGGATCTTTTTGGTTCCAACGCCTACAAGAGTCTCGGTGGAAATTCTTTTGGTCTAGTTATAGTTGATGACTTTTCAAGATTTACGTGGGTGTTCTTTCTTAATGACAAGTCGCAGGTCCAGAAGATCTTCAGAAACTTCGCTAGGAAAGCCCAAAATCAGTTTGATGTGAAGATCAAGAAGGTTCGGAGTGACAACGGAACGGAATTGAAGAACGCAAATGTGGACACGTTTCTTGACGAAGAAGGGATTTCACATGAGTTCTCGGCTACGTACACACCTCAACAAAATGGAGTTGTTGAGAGGAAGAACCGGACGCTCATCGAAATGGCAAGAACGATGCTTGATGAATACAAGACGCCAAAGCACTTTTGGGCAGAAGCGGTTGAGACAGCTTGTCACGCAACAAATCGCTTATATCTTCACAAGCTACTCGGCAAGACGGCATATGAGCTCCTCACCGGTAACAAGCCTCAAGTTGGATACTTTCGAGTATTCGGCTCAAAGTGCTACATTCTTGATAAGCATCGTCGTTCAAAGTTTGCTCCTAAATCTCATGAAGGTTTTCTACTTGCTTATGGCTCAAACTCTCACACTTACCGTGTCTACAACAATTTCACCCGAAAGGTTGAAGAGACGGTAGATGTGAAGTTTGATGAATCTAATGGCTCGCAAGTAGAGCAACTGCCAATTGATGTAGGAGACAAAGACCCTTCAGAAGCAATCCAAGACTTGTCCATTGGCAAAATTCGTCCAACAAAGGTGAAGGAGAGTACTTCATCCGTCCAAGTGGAAGCTTCTACTTCACGACAAGGTGAACCAAGAATCGACACAGAAGCATCCACAAGTGGGACACATCAAGATGAAGAAAACGAGGAAATACGTCAAGACGAACATCAACAACCTCCTTCTCCACCACGACAAGAGAACGACGACGTCAACAATGAAGAAGGCCAAGAAGAAGAACAAGATGAAGAAGATGTTAAAATAAGACCCAAGCAAAAGCTCTCACAAGTTCGAGCAAGAATTTCCAAAGATCATCCCGCCGAGCAAATCCTCAATGATATACAAACCGGGAGAATCACTCGCTCAAAAACTCGTTTAGCTAACTTTTGTGAAAACTATTCATTCATCTCTAGCATTGAACCAATGAAGGTTGAAGAAGCATTGGAAGATCCGTATTGGATAAACGCTATGCATGAAGAGCTACATAATTTTGAGAGAAACCAAGTTTGGACATTGGTTGAGAAGCCCTACAACAACCACAACATCATTGGTACCAAATGGGTGTTTCGCAACAGGCAAGATGAAGATGGACAAGTGGTTCGCAACAAAGCACGTCTCGTCGCCCAAGGGTACACACAAGTCGAAGGTATGGACTATGGTGAGACGTATGCTCCCGTTGCTAGACTTGAGTCCATTCGCATCTTACTTGCCTATGCTAATCACCATAATATCACCTTGTACCAAATGGACATTAAAAGTGCTTTTCTAAATGGTGAAATAGAGGAGGAAGTTTATGTCAAACAACTTCCCGGCTTTATCAATCCCAAGAAACCAAATCATGTTTACAAACTTCACAAAGCTCTTTATGGTCTTAAACAAGCTCCTAGAGCATGGTATAAGTGCTTGACCAAGTTCCTTACTACAAGTGGTTTTGAAATTGGTAAAATTGATTCTACTCTTTTTACTAAAAGGGTTAATGGAGAACTATTTGTATGCCAAATTTATGTTGATGATATCATATTTGGTTCAACTAACCCTCTCTTTAGTGAAAAGTTTGGAAAGCTAATGTCAGAGAAGTTTGAGATGTCTATGATGAGTGAACTCAAATTCTTTCTCAGGTTGCAAATCAAGCAAACTAAGGAAGGTACATTTGTCTCTCAAACAAAGTACACCAAGGACTTATTCAAGAAGTTCAATATGCAAGAATGCAAAGGTATGTCTACACCCATGCCTACTAGTGGACATAATGATTTAACCAAAGATGGTGAACCGGTTGATCAAAAGGTTTATCGTTCTATGATTGGTTCATTGTTATACCTATGTGCTTCACGTCCCGATATTATGCTAAGTGTATGCATGTGTGCACGATATCAAGCTGCTCCTAAAGATTGTCATCTTAAGGCTGTGAAAAGGATAGTGAGATATTTAATCCATACACCAAATTTTGGCATTTGGTATCCTAAGAGGTCTTCTTTTGATATTGTTGGCTATTCCGACTCGGATTATGCCGGAGACAAGGTTGATAGAAAGTCCACTTCGGGTACTTGTCAATTTCTTGGTAGATCTCTGGTGTCTTGGTCTTCCAAGAAACAAAACTCGGTATCCTTATCCACCGCCAAAGCTGAATACATTGCCGCTGGTTCATGTTGCGCTCAATTACTTTGGATGACTCAAACTCTTAAAGATTATGGGATTTGTGTGAAACATGTTCCACTGCTTTGTGACAATGAAAGTGCTATCAAAATTGGTCATAATCCTGTACAACATTCTCGAACTAAGCATATTGAAGTTCGTCATCATTTCATTCGAGATCATGTTGCTAAGGGTGACATCAATCTTAAGCATGTTCGCACCGACAAGCAATTAGCGGATATATTTACTAAACCACTTGATGAGAAAGCGTTTTGCAGGTTGAGAGGAGAATTGAACATCATTGATGCTTCGAACTTGGAGTAGAAACTCCATTGGATACATGCAAGACATGAGCTTATGACTAACCCATGATATATCTCTCATGATAACTATCTTATGTCTTGGATACTTTTGTACCTTGCATGTTGTCTAACCCATGTAGGTGCTTGGTTGAATCTAATTCCATGAGATTGCGACTCACTCATATCCTGAGCGATCTCTACATCACCAAGACTCTACACAATAGTGGCTGAAGACAAGGAAGCCCAAAACCATACAAACATATCCTTTGAAAAATTCTATGATTGAGCTTCATGATTGTCATTTTTGGATACACAAGTGCTCTTCCTTGCAAAAACTAACCCATGTAGGTAGATGAACCCAAACTCCAAATGGTGCTTCCAACTCTCTATGAGCTACATCAACCTTGAGCACCCACACATGTTCAACTACATGAGCAAGAACCACATCACCACCCAAGGTATGTTATTCCATCTTAGAGAAGCTTTACTCCAAGACATGAGTCAAAGCAACTCAACAAGATGTGAATACATCAAGATGCTTAAACGAAAAATGGTAACCCCATTTTGAACTTAAACGATGAGTATGACCTATGATCAAGTGTTCTAACTTGACTCCTAAGTCAATATACTCTAACATAGGTGACTATGTCACCGCCCAATTCTAGATGAAGTTCTCTTGTGTTCCTTTCTGAGTTATTGCATTTGTCCCTTGCATATTTGTTTCATCTAGAAACCTTTTTCCCTTTTTTTGATTTTTGTTCTGCATATTTCTGCATTAAATTTCTTGCAAATCTTTCAGCTATTCATTGCAAATCTTTGTGAGATCTTACCTGACTAGTGAGCTGAGGTGACAAGTGTTTTTCTCTGTGATGAACTCGGTTTCACCGAATTGCCATTTTCGGTCCAACCAAATCCCTTCGGTACTACCGAAACATGCCACTCGGTGCCACCGATTTCGCAACAGGAAAAACAGTTTGCCACATATTCTATATTTCTTCTGATCTAGCTCCACTCAATGAATCTTGTCCTCTACAAGCATCACAGTTTTATTGCCTGCTTTGTACTGAATCTCAAGGACCAAACCTATTCGACGGATTCCAGGAGAAACCTTCTTGGAAATTGATGTCAAAGGGGGAGAGAGAGATCACATCAAAGCTTGTAGGGAGAGAGATCACATCAAGGGAGAGAAACAGTCTCAAGGACCAAACCTACAAGAGAGAAAATATTAAGGGGGAGAGAGAGACCTCAAGGGGGGAGAGAATACTCAAGGATCCCATATATTAAGGGGGAGAAATAAATCTCCAAGGGGGAGAGAATACTCAAGGATCCCAGATGCTTGATGTTCAAGAGGAGAGATGCCACATAGTGTGACACAGAACTAGCTCCAATTCATTAATATAATGTAGGCATATGTTCCGAATATAGTCATACGTGCTTATGGAAAAGAACTTGCATGACATCTTTTGTCCTACTCTCCCATGGCAGCGGGGTCCTAATGGAAACTAAGGGATATTAAGGCCTCCTTTTAATAGAGTGCCGGACCAACGCATTAGCACTTAGTGAATACATGAACTCCTCAAACTACGGTCATCACCAGGAAGTGTCCCGACTATTGTCACTCTGGGTTTGCCAGATCATAACACGTAGTAGGTGACTATAACTTTCAATATCGGATCAAGAACACAAACATATTCATGAAAACATAATAGGTTCAGATCTAAAATCATGGCACTCGGGCCCTAGTGACAAGCATTAGGCGCAGCAAAGTCATAGCAACATCAATCTTAGAACATAGTGGATACTAGGGATCAAACCCTAACAAAACTAACTCGATTAAATGGTAAATCTCATCCAACCCATCATGGTCCAGCAAGCCTACGATGGAATTACTCACGCACGGCAGTGAGCATCATGAAATTGGTGATGGAGGATGGTTGATGATGATGGCAACGATTTTGTTGGGGAACGCAGTAATTTCAAAAAAAAATCCTACGCACATGCAAGATCCATCTAGGTGATACATAGCAACGAGAGGGGAGAGTGTTGTACACGTACCCTCGTAGAAATGTAAGCGGAAGCGTTATGACAACGCGGTTGATGTAGTCGTATGTCTTCACGATCCGACCGATCCTAGCACCGAAGGTACGGCACCGATGCGATCTGCACACGTTCAGCTCGGTGACTTCCCATGAACTCTAGCTCTAGCTTAGGTTGAGGGAGAGTTTCGTCGGCACGACAGCGTGATGAGGGTGATGATGAAGTTACTGACGCAGGGCTTTGCCTAAGCTCTACAATGATATGACCGAGGTGGAAATCTATGGAGGGGGGCACCGCACACGGCAAAACAATCAACTTGTGTGTCTATGGGGTGCCCCTCCCCCATATATAAAGGAGTGGAGGAGGGCAAGGCCGGCCCTCTCATGGCGCGCCCAAGGGGGGAGTCCTACTCCCGGTGGGAGTAGGATTCCTCCTTTCCTAGTTGGAGTAGGAGAGGAAGGAAGGGAGAGAGAGAGGGAAGGAAAGGGGGCCGGCCCCCACCCAATTTGGATTGGGCTTGGGGGGCGCGCTCCACCTTGGCCGCCTCCTTCTCTCTCCCACTAAGGCCCAATAAGGCCTATTGACTCCCCGAGGGGTTCTGGTAACCCCTCGGTACTCCGGTAAATGCCCGAACTCATCTGGAACCATTCCGATGTCCAAACATAGCCTTCCAATATATCGATCTTTATGTCTTGACCATTTCAAGACTCCTTGTCATGTCTGTGATCACTCCGGGACTCCAAACTACCTTCGGTACATCAAAACTCATAAACTCATAATACCGATCATCATCAAACGTTAAGCGTGCGGACCCTATGGGTTCGAGAACTATGTAGACATGACCGAGACTCATCTCCGGTCAATAAAAAATAGAGGAACCTGGATGCTCATATTGGTTCCTACATATTCTACGAAGATCTTTACCGGTCAAACTGCATAACAACATACATTGTTCCCTTTGTCATCGGTATGTTACTTGCCCGAGATTCGATCATCGGTATCTCAATACCTAGTTCAATCTCGTTACCGGAAAGTTTCTTTACTCATTCTGTAATGCATCATCTCGTCACAAACTCCTTAGTCACATTGCTTGCAAGGCTTATAGTGATGTGCATTACCGAGAGGGCCCAGAGATACCTCTCCGGCAATTGGAGTGACAAATCCTAATCTCGATCTATGCCAACTCAACAAACACCATCAAAGACACTTGTAGAGCATCTTTATAATCACCCAGTTATGTTGTGAAGTTTGATAGCACACTAAGTGTTCCTCCGATATTCGGGAGTTGCATAATCTCATAGTCATAGGAACATGTATAGGTTATGAACAAAACAATGGCGACAAACTAAACGATCATCGTGCTAAGCTAACGGATGGGCCAAGTTAATCACATCATTCTCTAATGATGTGATCCCGTTAATCAAATGACAACTAATGTTACTGGTTAGGAAATTTAACCATCTTTGATTAACGAGCTAGTCAAGTAGAGGCATACTAGTGACACTCGGTTTGTCTATGTATTCACACAGGTACTAAGTTGCCGGTTAATACAATTCTAGCATGAATAATAAACATTTATCATGATATAAGGAAATATAAATAACAACTTTATTATTGCCTCTAGGGCATATTTCCTTCAGATTTCCCCTCTCGGGAGCCCCGAATGGACTCCAGATCTGCCCTCCCGAGGAAGAATAGGGCTTGGTGGCGGCTCCGTGATACATCTCCAACATATCTACTTTTCCCAACGCTTTTCCTCTTGTTTTGGACTCTAATTTGCATGATTTGAATGAAACTAACCCGGACTGACACTGTTTTCAGCAGAACAAGCATGGTGTTGTTTTTGTGCAAAAATAAAAGTTCTTCGAATGGAATGAAACTTTGCGAGAAATTTTTATATTAATATATAAGAATTTCTGGAGCCAAGACCTATCGAAGAGGGTCACCTAGGTGGGCACAACTCACCAGGGCGCGCCCCCTCACCAGGCGCCCCCAGGTGGGTTGTCCCCACCTGGTGGCCCCGCAGACCTTGAAACCAATGCTATAAAATCCTATTTTTCTAGAAAAAATCAGGGAGAAAGAATTATTACGATCCACGAGATGGAGCCGCTGCCAAGCCATGTTCTTCTTCGGGATGGCAGATCTGGAGTCCGTTTGGGGCTCCCGGGAGGGGGGTCTTCGTTCTTCGTCATCACGAACCCTTCTCCATCGCCAATTCCATGATGCTCCCCACCGGGAGTGAGTAATTCCTTCATAGGCTCGCTCGTCGGTGAGGAGTTGGATGAGATTCATCATGTAATCGAGTTAGTTTTGTTAGGGCTTGATCCCTAGTATCCACTATGTTCTTAGATTGTTGTTGCTATGACTTTGCCATGCTTAATGCTTGTCACTTTGGGCCCGGGTGCCATGATTTCAGATCTGGTTCATTTATGTTATCACCATTATATCCATGTTCTAGATCCGTTCTTGCAAATTATAGTCACCTACTACGTATTATGATCCGGCAACCTCGGAGTGACAATAGTTGGGATGAAAGTGCAACTATCCCTGGGTTTTGGTAATTACTAACAAAATATAGCTCATTGAACTAATACTATTTCAAGATGATCATTTCCGAAAGTTCAATGATTGGCATGGCATGGATTAGGAATGTGGACCCCTCAAAATGCTAAGGACACACATTGGCTCAAGCTCAAGACTCTACAATTTCATTTTAGTGATCCAAGATCACATTGAGTCCATAGGAAAAGCCAATACTATTAAAAGGGGATGAGATGTTTCTTAATGGCTTACTTGCTCAACATGCTTAGTGATATGCTCCAAAAACCCTCAACCACTTTACCATATCCACATATGTCCCAAACCAAAAGTCAAACTCGGCCCCACCGACATGTTCTATCCGGCGCCACCGAGTTCACTTGACATAGCCACTTCCAGAAACCCTAGTCATTTCGGTCTCACCGATAGGGATCTCGGTCTCACCGAGATGGGATTGCAAACTCTCTGTTTCCCTTCGTAAAGTTTCGGTCCAACTGAGATGAGCGATTGATCCCACTGAGATTGCAATGCAAACTCTTTGTTTCCCTTTCGTAACGTTTCGGTCTCACCGAATTGAGCGAATTGGTCCCACCGAGTTTGCCTGACCAACTATCTGGTTAGCTTATTACCAAAATCGGTCCTACCGAGTTTGTGTAATCGGTCTCACCGAGATTACGTTATGCCCAAACCCTAATGAAATCGGTTCCACCGAGTTGACATGTCGGTCCCACCGAAAAGCCTAACGTTCACATTTTGAACTGAATCGGTCTGACCGAGTTTTCTGATTCAGTCCCACTGACTTTGGTAAATTGTGTGTAACGGTTAGATTTTGTGGGGAGACTATATATACCCATCCACCCTTCCTTCATTAGCAAGGAGAGCCATCAGAACGTGCCTACACTTCGAGCATACATTTTCTGAGAGAGAACCACCTACTCATGTGTTGAGACCAAGATATTCCATTCCAACCATATGAATCTTGATCTCTAGCCTTCCCCAAGTTGCTTTCCACTCAAATCATCTTTCCACCAAATCCAAATCTATGAGAGAGAGTTGAGTGTTGGGGAGACTATCATTTGAAGCACAAGAGCAAGGAGTTCATCATCAACACACCATCTATTACCTTTTGGAGAGTGGTGTCTCCTAGATGGTTCGACTCCACAATATTTTGTGCGAGCTACCTCCTTCATGGGTATGCTGAAACTGAAATCCCGGTTTAGGGGTAAAACGGGGCTTCTGCTGGGCTCCAGAGTTATACTTCCCCTGTCCATACTTCCTCTTACGGTTCTCAATCTGCTGTTGCTTCCCTTCAATCATGATGGCACGATCTACCAACTCCTGGTAGTTGTTGAAACTCGCTACCATCAACTGCATGCTTAGTTCATCGTTCAGTCCTTCCAGAAACTTCTCCTGCTTAGCAGCATCCGTAGCAACGTCATCTGGGGCATAACGTGCTAACTTGCTGAAATCGTCAACGTACTGGCCAACTGTCCTTCCTCCTTGGCGTAAGTTGCGAAACTCAAGCTTCTTCATGTCCATCGCTCCTGCTGAAACATGGGCAGTGTGGAAAGCTTGCTGAAACTGATCCCATGTGACAGTGTCAACTGGGTAAGTGGCTGTGAAATTCTCCCACCATGCTGCCGCGGGTCCGTCAAGCTGGTGAGCGGCAAACTTTACTTTCTCACCATCCGTGCATCCTGCAGTGGTCAACTCCCTTCCTATCTTGCGGAGCCAATCGTCTGCTACTATTGGCTCGGTGCTACTGGAAAACACCGGCGGATTCAGCCTAAGGAAACGGGCTAAGTGGTCAACAGGTGATGGTGCTGGTGGGTTGTTGTTGTTGTTCTTCTGGTTCTGGACTAACATCTGCATCAATTGATTCTGTTGCTGGATCAACTGAGTGAGCTCCGGTGGGAATCCATTGTCACGTCTCGGAGGCATCTGAGGGTTTTAGAAAAGACGAGAATTGAGAATAGAGTGAGGTCTAAAGGGAAAACACTACCCCAATGCACATGAGCAAATGCACACAAAATCACTTCATTCAATCAAACAAGGGCTTACAAACGATCTAAAACTATCGCAAAAGTGCTCGACTATAATATTTACATGGGGGAATACTACTACTATCTGGTGGTCATCTAGAAATTTGAACCGGTGGAAGATTCCATGATATCCGCTCCAGCTTCGTCTTCAAAGTCGGGTTCACTTGGATCCGAATCGGTGTCGTCGATGATGATGTAGTTGTCCGGACATGCGACGTACATGTCTTCCTTCCTGGATGCTAACTTCCTCTTGAGTTCTTCAATCTCCTGCTTAAGATCGCCATTGTGTCTCGCTAGAGCTACGATCTCGTCCATGTATTCCTTGCGTGTAGACTTCAGTTCTCCTTCTAGCTCGATGATCCTTGCCTTCGCATTCTTCAACTCTATCATATCATTGCACATCTGGTTCTCGTGGCATCGAATGTGCTGGTTTAACTCCTGGATGAAAGATGCAATGGATCTATCCTTCTTGGTGCTGACTAACTCCCATTGTTCATCGCGGCGTCCGCAAATCTGGTAGATAGTGTCCTTGAGGTCTTCTTGATAAACTTCTCCAATGCGTCCTATGGTGATATGAGCTGCCATGCTCTTTCCCAGACTCCAGGTTGGTGCATTGAAAACACTATCTATAGGCTTCGTGATTGACGCGAATGTCCTTCCCGGAACGTGAGCTTGAATCTTCCAGCGCTCCTCTTCAGGCAGAGTGGCGTTGAAGGTTCCCGTGAAGCTTGGTAATCCAATGTTCAGGTACTTGGTGACTTCCTTCAGGTGAAATCCAAAAGGTGTGCCTTCATCCGGTTGAGCGTACTTAATCTTCACATTCGTCATCCTAATAAAGTAGAAAAGATGAGGAGTTAGAAAATGAGAAGAGAAGGGTGTTCTATGGCTTTAACTTAGTGGTCGTGTCCTACAGTCAGCGTGTGCTCTGATACCATCTCTGTGGCGACCCGACCCGAATGGATCAAGTCTACTGTGCTCCGGTGTCATCCCTGGATCAGTAATGCTGACACCACACAGTACATCGAAGGATTTATAGCAGAGTGGCAATCACACACTTATTACATTGTTGTCTCAAAGAGAACTTATTACAACAAATATGGCTTAAGGCCATCTAATAACGATAACAGCGGAAGACTCGGAAGATAAATGGGTCCATCAACTCCAATGACATCACTGAGTATAGAACCACGACCTAAAAGCACCTTACTCGTCGCCTGAAAAGTCTGCAATATGAAAGTTGCAGCCCGAAAACGGGTCAGCACATGGAATATGCTGGCAAAGTAACACATAGAGAGTAATGGAATGAAACAGCTATACTATATGCATATATGGCTGGTGGAAAGCTCTATGGTTACAGTTTTGCGTAAAGCCAGTTTTTCCCTACTGCAAAGGAATAAATTTATTTAACTATCATGGTGGTTGTTAAACATCGAGAATGGTTGACAGCATTCCGATCCCAATTAAGTGAACAGTTAAAACCCAACAACATTAATTAGAAGTAACATGTTGAGATTCACATGATATTCAAGTACTAGATACTCAAGTTGTCCATAACCGGGGACACGGCTAATCATGATTAGTTTGTACACTCTGCAGAGGTTTGCGCACTTTTCCCCACATGACTCGATCGCCTCCGTTTGTTTTCTCGCACTACATGGTGTTTGAGAAATGGATGACCGAGACATAGTCTTTCAGAAGCGCTAGCACCTTACTTGTGGGGTAGACCGTACCACCTACAACCCCTACATCTGCTAGTCCACCCCGTAAGAGTTCGCACAACTTAGCAACTATGCCAGAGCCCATAGTAGCATGTGGCTGCACACAGAAGTTTCTAGCATGAATTATCTTATGATCCCTTTGAGCCTGGGTGGCGGTCCGAAAAAAAACAGGCAAGTCCTGATAGACATCAGGTGCCTCAATCCACCCAGACGTGTGTTTAAGTGGCCACCTTAGATAAACCATTAAAATTAATAAACTCACATCTGTCATGGATATCACTCACCCAATCCACGTCTACTAGCATAGCATGGCATAATAAGCAAACGTAGAAGTAACTCCCAAAGGTTTCATAATAATACAGGTAATAGGTACTACCTCATCTACTTCCCATCCCACAGTTTAATTAGATCCTAATCATGCAATGTGAGAGGATTGATCTAATGCAATAAAACATGGGTTGTAGAAAAGGTATGATCAAAGTGTTACTTGCCTTGCTGATGATCCGCGAGACCTAGGGTTTCGAAGTAACAAGCGGCGCAATCTGGGTGATCTATCACAGACAAACAACAAGCACACAATAAGCACTCATCTAATGCACAGGTAAAACTCAAACAGGAGATCGAACCAGAAAGTTCAACTTAAGAACTCCGGTTGCAAAGAAAGAACGAACCGAGCAAAGAAACAGAAAACAAACGGCGGAAGAAAACAACTCGGTTCTAGCAAGTTGAAACTAGGTCAAATTTTACCGGGGCAAAAACTTGTTTAAGTTGATTAGACGGAACGGCGGTTTCGAAACGAAACTCCAGGCGCTTGAATCACCTGATTCCGATAAACGAGCGAGAAGAAAGACTAGAACGAAGATCGGATCTGAGATCATGATCGCGGAAAGAACGCGGAATAAATCCGACGAAAAAGAAAACGAAGAACGATTAAACGAACGGGCGTCGTTAACCGGAAAGAAAATCGGTGATCATGTTCGTTGAGACGAACGGTCCGAAAGAAGAACGAAAACCGATCTAGGGTTTTCAGAAAGGAAACCGAAAAAGAAACGGAAAACCGATCTAGGGTTTTCGGAAAGGAAACCGAAATAAAAACCGGAAGAAAAGAAAAGAATCGGAGAGAAAACGGAACGGTTCTTTTAGGAAAAACCGGACCGGGGAAGAAAAAGAGAGGCTCGGCTACCTCAGGAGACGGGCTCCGGGCGGCGGCGGCTAAGGGCGGCAGCGGCGCGGCTAAGGCGGCGGCGGGGCTGCGCGTTGCTGCTTGCTGCGGCTTAGGAGGAGAGGGGGCTTGGGTTTTTTGATGTGAGGAGAGGGGGGGTGTTGGTATTTATATAGGTGAGGGGGGGTTTACTTGGGGTAGGGGGCAAGAAAGAGAGAGGGAAAAGGAAGACAAAACAAAGGAAAGAGGGGGCTAGAACCGGCCTTGAGTCCCTCTGGGACTCGGCCTGGGCGAGGGGAGGCGGCGGCTGGCGCCTGGCGTGCAGCGCTGCTGGGGGCGGCGGCTGGCTGGGCCTTTGGCCCGGCTGGCCTGCGGGAGTTCCTTTTTTTTAAACGGTTACGCGCGTAGAAAACAAAAGAAAAGAAAACTAAATGGGCTCCAAAATCTCTAAAGTAAATTTTCCCCAACTCCTAAAAATGAGTCGAACAAAATGAACTTTACTCCGGACCTAGAATGCAATTTTTGAAAACGCGCATTTTTCCCTATCCAAATAAAACGCAAACAAAACTCTGGCAAAACCAAAATTGATCTATTTATTAAATCTTCATTTTTCCTAAATTTGGGAAAGTCATATTATTCCCTCTCTCATATTTTTGATATCGGAAAAATTATTGAAGATGAAATAAATAAACCAAATGATCCTCTTTTCAAATTCGAGAAAACTCTCAAATATGAAAATAACGAAATCTCCAACTCTCTCCGAAGGTCCTTGAGTTGCGTGAAATTTCTAGGATCGACCAAAATGCAAGAAAATATGATATGCATGATGATCTAGTGTATAACATTCCAAATTGAAAATTTGGGATGTTACAAACCTACCCCCCTTAAGATGAATCTCGCCCTCGAGATTCGGGTTGGCTAGAAAATAGGTGAGGGTGGTCCTTGAGCAAAACTTCTTCTCTCTCCCAGGCGGCTTCATCCTCTGAATGGTGGTTCCACTGAACTTTGCAAAACTTGATAACCTTGCTGCGAGTAACTCTGCTGGCATAATCGATAATCTTGACTGGCTTCTCCTCATACGTTAGGTCATCCTTTAACTGAATCGCTTCAAGCGGTACTGTATCTCTTAGCGCTACCTCCGCCATCTCGGCATGACATTTCTTCAGCTGAGAAACATGGAATACATCATGAACTCCTGACAGCTCCTCTGGTAATTCCAACTTATAAGCGACTTCTCCCATACGTTGCAAGATCTTGTACGGTCCAATGAAACGCGGTGCTAACTTTCCCTTAACTCCAAAGCGCTTAACTCCTCGAAGTGGGGATACTCGAAGATAAACTCTGTCTCCGGTTTCGTAGACTGTCTCCTTGCGTTTAGAATCTGTGTAGCTCTTCTGCCTGGACTGGGCTACCTTGAGCCTATCGCGAATCAACTTAACTTTCCGTTCAGACTCCTTAATCAAATCTGGTCCAAAGAATTGACGGTCTCCAACTTCGTCCCATGACAACGGTGTTCTGCACCTCCTTCCGTATAAAGCTTCGAAAGGTGCCATCTTCAAACTGGTTTGGTAACTGTTGTTATAAGAAAACTCCGCATACGGCAAGTTATCGTCCCAACTAGATCCATAATCTAGTGCACAAGCTCTCAGCATATCTTCCAAAATCTGGTTGACTCTCTCGGTCTGTCCATCTGTCTGCGGATGAAAAGCTGTGCTGAACTCTAGTCTGGTACCCAAAGTTTCATGCAACTGATTCCAAAACTTTGAGTTAAATTGGGTTCCTCTATCTGATACGATACTCCTCGGAACTCCATGCAAACAAATGATCCTAGTCATGTATATCTTTGCCAACTTAGCACTAGTGTAAGTGGTCTTAACTAGAATAAAATGTGCTACCTTCGTCAAACGATCAACTACTACCCATATCGAGTCATAGCCTGCTTTCGTCCTGGGTAGTCCTGTGATAAAATCCATGCCTATCTTATCCCACTTCCATTCGGGTATCGGCAATGGTTGTAACAGTCCTGCTGGCTTCTGATGCTCTGCCTTTACTCTCTGACATACATCACAAACTGCTACATATGCTGCAGTATCCTTCTTCATTCCGGTCCACCAGAATTTTCCTTCAAATCCAAATACATCTTGGTATTCCCTGGGTGAATCGAATACGGAGAATCATGTGCCTCTTGCAAAATCAACTTCCTGATCTCCGGGTCATTGGGCACATAAACACGGTCCTCAAACCATAGGGTATCGTGCTCATCCTCACGAAATCCCTTTGCTTTTCCTTCGCTTAATTTCTCTTTTATAGCAGCAATCTCCTTGTCAAATTTCTGAGCTTCTCTGATCTTATCCATCAATGTTGACTGAATCTCCAATGTTGCTAGATAGCCTCTCGGAACTATTTCCAAACATAGCTCAGGAAGGTTTTCTGCTAACTCCTTGGGTATTTTCCCCGTCATTAGAGTTTTGACATGGCTCTTACGGCTCAATGCGTCAGCTACTACATTAGCCTTTCCGGGATGGTAATGCAATCTCATATCATAATCCTTGATGAGCTCCAACCATCTCCTCTGTCTGAGGTTCAACTCCTTCTACGTGAAAATGTACTTCAAACTCTTGTGATCCGTGTACACCTCACAATGATTTCCAATGAGGAAATGTCTCCACGTTTTCAATGCATGCACTACGGCTGCTAACTCCCAATCATGTGTGGCATAATTCAACTCATGAGGCTTCAGTTGCCGTGAAGCATACAAAACAACTCTCTCTTCCTGCATAAGCACTGCTCCAAGTCCTCGACGTGAAGCGTCGCAATACACCTCATAATCCTTGGTCTGATCTGGCAAAGTCAATATTGGTGAGGTGACCAAACGTTTCTTCAACTCCTGGAAACTAGCCTCGCACTCCTCAGTCCATTTGAACTTAGTATCCTTCTTCAACAATTCAGTCATAGGCTTTGCAATCTTTGAAAAGTTCTCAATGAACCTCCGGTAGTATCCTGCGAGTCCAAGAAAACTCCGGATCTCTCCAACTGTCATTGGTGATTCCCATTCGGTTACGGTCTCAACCTTAGTGGGGTCAACTGCTATACCTTCTCCGGATATAACGTGTCTGAGGAATCCAACTTCCTTCAACCAAAACTCACATTTGCTGAATTTGGCGTATAACTGATGTTCCCTTAGTTTCTCCAAAACCAAACGCAATTGTTCCTTATGCTCCTCTTCATTCTTTGAATAAACCAGGATGTCATCAATGAACACTATGACAAACTTATCCAAAAACTCCATAAACACTTTGTTCATCAGGTTCATGAAATAGGCAGGTGCGTTAGTCAATCCAAATGACATAACGGTATACTCATACAGTCCATATCTCGTGGTGAATGTTGTCTTAGGTATGTCCTGCTCCCGAATCTTCAACTGATGGTACCCTGATCGCAAATCGATCTTGGAAAACACTTTAGCTCCTTGCAACCGATCAAACAGATCGTTGATCATTGGCAGTGGGTACTTATTCTTGATGGTTACTTCATTCAATCCCCGATAATCTACAACCATCCTTAATGATCCATCCTTCTTTTCCACTAGAAGTACGGGTGATCCCCAAGGCGAAGAACTTGGGCGAATGTAACCTTTATCCAATAACTCCTTAATCTGATTCTTAATTTCCACCAAATCCTTTGCTGGCATCCGGTACGGTCGCTTCGATATTGGGCCTGTACCTGGCAATAACTCAATCAAAAACTCAATGTCTCTATCCGGTGGCATGCCTGGTAATTCCTCAAGAAATACATCAGGAAAATCCTTTACCACTGGTACTTCTTCTTGCACAACTCCTGTTAGGCAGTTTACTTGTGTCCTGTTTGGCACATGCCGGGATACATACTTGATCCTTCTTCCTTCTGGTGTGGTAAGCAAAATTGACTTACTAGCACAATCGATGTTTCCTCCATACATCGACAACCAATCCATGCCTAATATCACATCCAATCCTTGAGATTCCAATACTATTAGGTCTGAGGGAAACACATAGTTACCAATCCTTAATGGTAACCGATCACACCATCGTCTAGCCATAAACTCCGCTCCTGGCGAGCTTACTAACATAGGTGACCTAAGGGCTTGGGTTGGCAGGTTATATTTATCCACAAATCCCCTTGATATGTATGAATGCGATGCACCAGTGTCAAAAAGAACAAGTGCGGTAAATGACTTAACCAGAAACTTACCGATTACTGCATCGGGCTGATCTTCAACCTCCTCCACATTAACGTGGTTCACCTGTCCCCTATTGAAAGGGTTCAACTTCTTCCCACAGCTTCCATTGCCATTTCCATTCTGGCCTTCAGGACATTCATTGGCATAATGTCCGGTCTTGGAACACTTGAAACAGGTGACTTGACTCAGGTCTCTCTTGGTTGGGGTCGATGGGGTGGTCCGGTTCTGGCCGTTGCTTCCTCCATTCCCATTACCATTCTTATGGCCATTATGGTTGTGCGAGCTACCTCCTCCATGGGTATGCTGAAACTGAAATCCCGGTTTAGGGGTAAAACGGGGCTTCTGCTGGGCTCCAGAGTTATACTTCCCCTGTCCATACTTCCTCTTACGGTTCTCAATCTGCTGTTGCTTCCCTTCAATCATGATGGCACGATCTACCAACTCCTGGTAGTTGTTGAAACTCGCTACCATCAACTGCATGCTTAGTTCATCATTCAGTCCTTCCAGAAACTTCTCCTGCTTAGCAGCATCCGTAGCAACGTCATCTGGGGCATAACGTGCTAACTTGCTGAAATCGTCAACGTACTGGCCAACTGTCCTTCCTCCTTGGCGTAAGTTGCGAAACTCACGCTTCTTCATGGCCATCGCTCCTGCTGAAACATGGGCAGTGCGGAAAGCTTGCTAAAACTGATCCCATGTGATAGTGTCAACTGGGTAAGTGGCTGTGAAATTCTCCCACCATGCTGCCGCGGGTCCGTCAAGCTGGTGAGCGGCAAACTTTACTTTCTCACCATCCGTGCATCCTGCAGTGGTCAACTCCCTTCCTATCTTGCGGAGCCAATCGTCTGCTACTATTGGCTCGGTGCTACTGGAAAACACCGATGGATTCAGCCTAAGGAAACGGGC
This sequence comes from Triticum dicoccoides, assembly GCF_002162155.2. NCBI lineage: Eukaryota > Viridiplantae > Streptophyta > Magnoliopsida > Poales > Poaceae > Triticum > Triticum dicoccoides. The sequence continues at coordinate 408,042,633 of NC_041388.1, read as the reverse complement.
TAAGTGGTCAACAGGTGGTGGTGGTGGTGGGTTGTTGTTGTTGTTCTGCTGGTTCTGGACTAACATCTGCATCAATTGATTCTGTTGCTGGATCAACTGAGTGAGCTCTGGTGGGAATCCATTGTCACGTCTCGGAGGCATCTGAGGGTTTTAGAAAAGACGAGAATTGAGAATAGAGTGAGGTCTAAAGGGAAAACACTACCCCAATGCACATGAGCAAATGCACACAAAATCACTTCATTCAATCAAACAAGGGCTTACAAACGATCTAAAACTATCGCAAAAGTGCTCGACTATAATGTTTACATGGGGGAATACTACTACTATCTGGTGGTCATCTAGAAATTTGAACCGGTGGAAGATTCCATGATATCCGCTCCAGCTTCGTCTTCAAAGTCGGGTTCACTTGGATCCGAATCGGTGTCGTCGATGATGATGTAGTTGTCCAGACATGCGACGTACACGTCTTCCTTCCTGGATGCTAACTTCCTCTTGAGTTCTTCAATCTCCTGCTTAAGATCGCCATTGTGTCTCGCTAGAGCTACGATCTCGTCCATGTAGTCCTTGCGTGTAGACTTCAGTTCTCCTTCTAGCTTGATGATCCTTGCCTTCGCATTCTTCAACTCTATCATATCATTGCACATCTGGTTCTCGTGGCGTCGAATGTGCTGGTTTAACTCTTGGATGAAAGATGCAATGGATCTATCCTTCTTGGTGCTGACTAACTCCCATTGTTCATTGCGGCGTCCGCAAATCTGGTAGATAGTGTCCTTGAGGTCTTCTTGATAAACTTCTCCAATGCGTCCTATGGTGATATGAGCTGCCATGCTCTTTCCCAGACTCCAGGTTGGTGCATTGAAAACACTATCTATAGGCTTCGTGATTGGCGCGAATGTCCTTCCCGGAACGTGAGCTTGAATCTTCCAGCGCTCCTCTTCAGGCAGAGTGGCGTTCAAGGTTCCCGTGAAGCTTGGTAATCCAATGTTCAGGTACTTGGTGACTTCCTTTAGGTGAAATCCAAAAGGTGTGCCTTCATCCGGTTGAGCGTACTTAATCTTCGCGTTCGTCATCCTAATAGAGTAGAAAAGATGAGGAGTTCGAAAATGAGAAGAGAAGGGTGTTCTATGGCTTTAACTTAGTGGTCGTGTCCTACAGTCAGCGTGTGCTCTGATACCATCTCTGTGGCGACCCGACCCGAATGGATCAAGTCTACTGTGCTCCGGTGTCATCCCTGGATCAGTAATGCTGACACCACACAGTACATCGAAGGATTTATAGCAGAGTGGCAATCACACACTTATTACATCGTTGTCTCAAAGAGAACTTATTACAACAAATATGGCTTAAGGCCATCTAATAACGATAACAGTGGAAGACTCGGAAGATAAATGGGTCCATCAACTCCAACGGCATCACTAAGTATAGAACCACAACCTAAAAGCACCTTACTCGTCGTCTGAAAAGTCTGCAATATGAAAGTTGCAGCCCGAAAACGGGTCAGCACATGGAATATGCTGGCAAAGTAACACATAGAGAGTAATGGAATGAAACAGCTATACTATATGCATATATGGCTGGTGGAAAGCTCTATGGTTACAGTTTTGCGTAAAGCCAGTTTTTCCCTACTGCAAAGGAATAAATTTATTTAACTATCATGGTGGTTGTTAAACATCGAGAATGGTTGACAGCATTCCGATCCCAATTAAGTGAACAGTTAAAACCCAACAACATTAATTAGAAGTAACATGTTGAGATTCACATGATATTCAAGTACTAGATACTCAAGTTGTCCATAACCGGGGACACGGCTAATCATGATTAGTTTGTACACTCTGCAGAGGTTTGCGCACTTTTCCCCACATGACTCGATCGCCTCCGTTTGTTTTCTCGCACTACATGGTGTTTGAGAAACGGATGACCGAGACATAGTCTTTCAGAAGCGCTAGCACCTTACTTGTGGGGTAGACCGTACCACCTACAACCCCTACATCTGCTAGTCCACCCCGTAAGAGTTCGCACAACTTAGTCAACTATGCCAGAGCCCATAGTAGCATGTGGCTGCACACAGAAGTTTCTAGCATGAATTATCTTATGATCCCTTTGAGCCTGGGTGGCGGTCCGAAAAAAAACAGGCAAGTCCTGATAGACATCAGGTGCCTCAATCCACCCAGACGTGTGTTTAAGTGGCCACCTTAGATAAACCATTAAAATTAATAAACTCACATCTGTCATGGATATCACTCACCCAATCCACGTCTACTAGCATAGCATGGCATAATAAGCAAACGTAGAAGTAACTCCCAAAGGTTTCATAATAATACAGGTAATAGGTACTACCTCATCTACTTCCCATCCCACAGTTTAATTAGATCCTAATCATGCAATGTGAGAGGATTGATCTAATGCAACAAAACATGGGTTGTAGAAAAGGTATGATCAAAGTGTTACTTGCCTTCCTGATGATCCGCGAGACCTAGGGTTTCGAAGTAACAAGCGGCGCAATCCGGATGATCTATCGCAGACAAACAACAAGCACACAATAAGCACTCATCTAATGCACAGGTAAAACTCGAACAAGAGATCAAACCAGAAAGTTCAACTTAAGAACTCCGGTTGCAAAGAAAGAATGAACCGAGCAAAGAAACAGAAAACAAACGGCGGAAGAAAACAACTCGGTTCTAGCAAGTTGAAACTAGGTCAAATTTTACCGGGGCAAAAACTTGTTTAAGTTGATTAGACAGAACGGCGGTTTCGAAACGAAACTCCAGGCGCTTGAATCACCTGATTCCGATAAACGAGCGAGAAGAAAGACTAGAACGAAGATCGGATCTGAGATCACGATCGCGGAAAGAACGCGGAATAAATCCGACGAAAAAGAAAACGAAGAACGATTAAACGAACGGGCGTCGTTAACCGGAAAGAAAATCGGTGATCATGTTCGTTGAGACGAACGGTCTGAAAGAAGAACTAAAACCGATCTAGGGTTTTCGGAAAGGAAACCGAAAAAGAAACGGAAAACCGATCTAGGGTTTTCGGAAAGGAAACCGAAACAAAAACCGTAAGAAAAGAAAAGAATCGGAGAGAAAACGGAACGGTTCTTTTAGGAAAAACTAGACTGGGGAAGAAAAAGAGAGGCGCGGCTTCCTCAGGAGACGGGCTCCGGGCGGCGGCGGCTAAGGGCGGCGGCGGCGGCTTAGGCGGCGGCGGCGCGGCTAAGGCGGCGGCGAGGCTGCGCGCTGCTGCTTGCTGCGGCTTAGGAGGAGAGGGGGCTTGGGTTTTTTGATGTGAGGAGAGGGGGGTTGTTAGTATTTATATAGGTGAGGGGGGGTTTACTTGGGGTAGGGGGCAAGAAAAAGCGAGGGAAAAGGAAAACGAAACAAAGGAAAGAGGGGGCTAGAACCGGCCTTGAGTCCCTCTGGGACTCGGCCTGGGCGAGGGGAGGCGGCGGCTGGTGCCTGGCGCCTGGCGCGCAGCGCTGCTGGGGGCGGCGACTGGCTGGGCCTTTGGCCCGGCTGGCCTGCGGGAGTTCCTTTTTTCTAAACAGTTACGCGCGCAGAAAACAAAAGAAAATAAAACTAAACGGGCTCCAAAATCTCTAAAGTAAATTTTCCCCGACTCTTAAAAATGAGTCGAACAAAATGAACTTTACTCCGGACCTAGAATGCAATTTTTGAAAATGCGCATTTTTCCCTATCCAAATAAAATGCAAACAAAACTCCGGCAAAACCAAAATTGATCTATTTATTAAATCTTCATTTTTCCTAAATTTGGGAAAGTCATAATATTCCCTCTCTCATATTTTTGATATCGGAAAAATTATTGAAGATGAAATAAATAAACCAAATGATCCTCTTTTCAAATTCGAGAAAACTCTCAAATATGAAAATAACGAAATCTCCAACTCTCTCCGAAGGTCCTTGAGTTGCGTGAAATTTCTAGGATCGACCAAAATGCAAGAAAATATGATATGCATGATGATCTAGTGTATAACATTCCAAATTGAAAATTTGGGATGTTACAGGAAATTTGGGATACTTTGATTGATATGCACGAAGATACCGACTCTGTCAAGGAATCCAAATTGGATGTGCTTCAAAGTCAACTTGACAAGTTCAAAATGAAGGATGGTGAAGGTGTCACTGAAATGTAATCTAGGCTTGCTCTCATCACAAATGAGATTGTCGGCTTAGGATGTGAAGAGATCCTAAGAGCCTTGGATGGAAAATATGATACCATGTGCACCTTGATCCAAATGATGCCCAACTACAAAGATCTCAAGCCAACGGAAGTCACTGGAAGAATTGTTGCTCATGAGATCTCACTCAAGGATAAGGAAGAGCTTCACAAAAAGTCAAGTGGTTCTTACAAAGCCTCATGTGATGCTCCTACATCATAAAGTGAGAAACAAGCCTTCAATGAAGAATTGAGCCTAATGGTGAAGAAGTTCAACAAGTTCTACAAGAGTAGAAGCAAGGAAAGACGAAGTTCCAAGTCAAGGTCCTACAATGACAAAAGATCTTCGAGTCGTGAATGAAATTGCTACAATTGTGGAAGACCGGGACACTACTCCAATGAGTGTACGACCCCCTACAATAGAAGAGAAGATTCACCCAAAAGGAGAAGTAGAAGAGAAGAATCACCACCGAGAGAGAGAAGGAGTAGAGATGATCGTTATGAACGAAGAACATCACGGAGAAGCAATGATTCGGAAAGGAAGGACAAGTCATCAAGGAGCTACACAAAACGAAGCCATCAAGCTCATGTTGGTGAATGGGTATCCGGCTCCTACTCCGGCAATCACTCCGAGAGAAGTTATCACTCTGACTCCGAATATACTCAAGATGAATGTGTTCCCAGTCTAGCACTTGTGTCAACCAACTCCTACGACATATTTGACTCACCAAATGAAGGAAATTGGAAGATGCTTCATGGCTAAAGGCCCAAAGGTATCACACCCCGAGTATGTTGATTTCAATAGTGATGAAGATGATTTGCTAGGTGATGATGATTTACTTGTTGACAATTCTAGTGATGAAAACTATGATGAACTTGCTATTAATCATGCTAATCAAGATAAAACGAATGATGATGATAAGAAGTAGATTGAGCGTCTAACTAAAGAGCTAAAAACTCTTAAGTTAGTTCATGAAACTACCTTGGAAGATCATCAAGAACTTTTAAAGACTCATGAGAAGTTACGCTTTGAAAAGCTCAACCTTGGGCAAGAGCATGGGTTCTTAAAAGCAATCAATGATGATCTTCGAAAGAAAAGTTCTTCTTACATTGCAAGCATTTACTCTTGTCTACTTACATGCCACAAGTTAAATCTAGCAACAAGAGTAAGAAATATTCTTCTTCTAGTAGTAACAATAATCATGTTAAATCCAATGTTGTTGCCTCTAGTAGTTCTCTTGATTCCAGTAATGATTCTCTTAGCCAAGTTACACTTGAGAAAGAAAATAGCTTTTTGAAGGAATTATAGAGAAAGGTGTTTACAAGAGCCTTGCCGGAAGTAAGCAATTTGAGGAAATTGTATGCAAGCAAGGAAGGCACCGGAAGAATCAAGGTGTTTGTTTTGAACGAAAGTTCAATGCCAATGGAGTTGAGTGGGAAGAAGATCAATACCCCAAGACGAAGTTTGTTCCTCAACAAGAGAAGTATGATCCTACTTCTTTCCAAGAGACACAAGCTCAAGATGATCTTCCACCACAAGACCACAAGCAAAAAGGCAAGGAAAAGCTTCAAGAGGAGATTGATGCATTTGAAGAAGCTCCTAAGACCTTGGTTAAGGGGGTTCCCAAGACTACATCAAGTTCTACTTCATCAAGTATGACTAAAACTCCAAGGATTCCCATCAAGATGATGTGGATCCCGAAGAAGAAGAACTAGAGAGTTCTTGAGGGTGACTCTGCCAACATACTTCACTCATATCATTTTGGCGATGACAAGTGCAAACAACTTCCACATCTTTCACTAGTTCAAGGAGTCACAAACCCTCGTGTTGGTAAGACAAGGGACAAGGTAACTTATTGCCTTCATGGACATCATCTTGTGTGAACATCACTCTATGTCTATGGATATCCTTGTTTGTTCCTTGTGGGACTAACACATGTAGGTATTGAAAATGCAACTCACTCCAATGGATTGCTCCAAATGATCTACATCAACATTGAGCATCCACATCTTCAACACCTACATGAAGTCATCATCGACAAAACCCAAGGTTAGTTCATCCCTCTTAGGGGGGATATCACATCTAGGGGGAGCTTTACTCTAATCAATTGAGCTAAAGCAACTCTAATGGTGTGAAGTGTGAACACAACAATTCTTTATGTAAAAGTGGCAACCCCACTTGTGCTTAAACAATGAGTATGCCTATGATCAAATGTTCTCATTTGACTCCTAAGTCAATATACTCATATATAGATGACCTAGTCATCGCCAATTGCTTGATAGATGCTAGAGTGTTTTTGCATGCTTTTCCACATATTTCATTTGCCATTTTATTGCATGAGCATGTTGATTGCATATTTTACTCATTCGAGGACATCCATTTGTTGCTTTGATTTTTTGGTTTTTCTCTTTTGCCAAATGGATGGACAAGAATGCCTAAGAACTTCCTCTAGCTATCTATGCATTTCTCGTCTCAAACTCTATTCATGCTACATCACAAAGTTTGATCAAGTCAGATTCGAACCACTCTGTGTGAGGAGCACTCAAAGTCCCCGACTCATCATAGACTTAAACTTCCAAAACCTCTCTGAGCATTTTGGTCTAACCGATCCATCCACTTCGGTCACACTTAGTTCACTGAGCTGATCTAGGTTTTTAATCTCGGTGCAACCGATTTGAACTTTTTGGTCACACCGAGTTGCGGTAACTGCTTGCGATTCTGCATCTCGGTGCCACCGAGTTGTTCCACTCGGTCACACTGATAGGCTCAGGATATATAAACCCATGGGTGAGATTTTGGAAATTTCTTCAAACCTCCTCAGCCCGCGCGTGTCCTGCTCTGCCGCCTCGGGTCTCCGGATCATCTCCTCATCGCCAGTGACCTCCCGCTGCTGGTTTTCATTGTTGTCAATAGGATTCGGCCCCGTCGTTGTCGCTGTAGCGAACTCCCACCGAACTAGGGTATGAGTTCGATCTTGTGTGCTAATTCCTTACTCCGATTCCTAGCACATTGCTTTGCCACGATCATTACCATGAATGAAATCAATCTGTCCAGAGAAAACTTCCTTTAGGTTAGGTTTGATTCAAAAATTTGGGGTTAGGTCTCCGCCGAACTCATCTCGGACCGACCGAGTTGTAGAAATCGGTTTCACCGATTTGGCTTAGGCCATTGCACATGCGCTTTTTAGTCTGACCGAAAATTGCAAATCAGTGTGACCGAACCGAATTCAACTCTCTGTGAAACCCTAGCAATCTCGGAGCCACCAAACTGTGACTCGGTCTGACCGAGTTCACTAGTTTAGACTCCAACAGTTGCTTCGGTATCACCGAGTTTAACAAATCGGTAGCTCCGAAATGATTTTTGTGGAGAACCAAAACTATGTTTTTGACTCATTTGTTTTGCAAAAACCCTGCACTTTGTGATGCTCATCCATTCTGCCTCATCTATATCTATTCACATGGTTTGCTTGCCAGAATGTCTGACCAGAGTGATAGTCAGAACAAGTCAGAAGAGCAAGTGCAAATGAGTGAGGGCACTAGTCCCTCAAGCAGCTATGATGAGGGCAGCAGAAGCACTCCTAGTAATTTGCCCAAGGCAGCCACCAGATATAGGAAGAAGAAAAATCCAGATTCTGAGGATGAGGACTATGTGGCTACAGAGGAGGAAGTTAGCTCCAAAACGAAAGTGCTGAAGAAAGAGTATGGTACTGCTGCAACAACAAAGCCTGGATTGCATAATAAGACCCCTGCAAAGAGGGTGCCAACCTTAAAGGCTAGGGCCTCAACTACTGAAACCTCTAAACCAACTGAAGAGGCTGCTGGAGAGGGAAACAAAAGGAAAGAGAGGGTCAAGAAGTCCACTGCCAGAGTCATTGGTAGATCCTCTATTATGAGAGATCCGGAAGAAGATGAAGAGGAAGAGGATGCTGCACCAGCATCCAAGTCCCATAAGCTTATGCGGGATGCCATTAAGTCAGCCACTTCAAAGCCCAAGACTGCCCCCAAGGCTGCTGCTCATGCTCAGAAGGCTTCTAAGCCCAAGAGAAGCACCAGGAACATCCCAGCTGAAGAGAAGAACAAGGCCCCAGTGCCTGAAGTTGAAGAAGAAGATGCAGAAGCCCAAGTGCCAAGGAAACTAAAACCAAAGATTCCAGAACACGATGACACTCATCCAGTGGCTGAGGATACGAACATCAGAAAGGATGCATGACTGAGACTTTGGAGACAGTCTGATCCCTATGCTTTGAGGAGGAAGACTGATGTGGATTACATGTTCCACATCAAAGAACAACAAGATTTCTATGAGACCATTTTGCTTGACAAGAAGCCTATAGTCTGTGGTATGAAATGGGTTGATTGGGAATTCATTGATGAGAATAAATACTATTTCCCAGGAGTGCATGAAAGCTTCAAAGCTTGTGAAGTTGATGAGTTTGTGGGATAGAAGCTTACCAAATGGAATGATGAGCTCATTATGTAGTTCTATTCTACAGCTCATTTCTGTCCAGATGGTAGAATTGTTTGGATGTCTGAGGGTACAAGGTACCAGTCAACTGTTGATGAGTGGACCAAGTTGATCAATGCCCCATAAGAGCATGAGGATGATTTGGATGTGTGTGCCAAGAAAAAGAAAGACCACAACTCTATGGCAAACATGTACAAGGAGATCCCAAACAAAGCTTTGGAGACACACAAGCTTGGATCCGTGCATTATTTGTTGTCTGGTCTGCCTACAATCAACACAATCTTGAGGTATACTCTGTTACCCAAATCTGGAGATCACAAGATGACAAGAGGACTTTCAATCAACTTGCTGCAGATATTTGATGTTCCTCAAAAATTCAAGGTCATGAGTCTGATTGTTCAGACAATCAAGAGGATTGCTGCAGATCAGAAAAGATCTTGTGGGTATGCTCCACACATTCAGGTGCTCATCAATGCCAAGATGGGCACGGGCACTTACTTGTTGGACAAGGAGCATTTACCTTTGCACCCAGAATTTGAGGATAACACAGTTGCGATGAATGAGGATGATCCTTCATCAGTGCAAGCACAAGAGAAGAGAGCAAAGGCAAAGGCAGAAAAGGCTGCAAGGATGCCAAGTGTTGAGGAGGCATCTCAGGTGTTCTTGAAGAGCAAACAAGATCGGCTAGCTTATCTGATTCAGGCAACTTTGAGGATTGAGAAGGGCTTGGCCACCCTGACTCAGAATTGAGAGAGCTTGGAGAGGATCGTTGAAACCAAGTTTTATGATCATGATCTGAAAGTGACTGAGATACAGACTGCAGTCCAGCAGCTCCAGGAGGAAGCAGAGGAGAAGAAAGGGAAGGCAACTACGGATGCTTTTCAGCGAGTGCCAAGAGGTCAGAGGTCAACTGCAGTGCCAGTGCCAGATATAGGAGCTACTTCATCTGCACTAGCAGCAACACCATCAGTGCCACCTCCAGTAACAACTCCACCAGCTCCAACAACATCTACTAATGCCTTCGTCCTTGGAGTTCTCTCTACACCACCTCCCGAAGACCAAGCCCGAGAGGAGCATAGCACTATGCATTTTCAAACTTTTTGGCAACTTTTTGCCAAGGAGGGAGAAATGTATGGATCATAGGCTTCGAGAGAGAGTGTTTTGCTTCTTTGTCTCTCTTGCTATTTGGTTGAACTTTTGTGTGTGCTCTCTTGATACCTTATCTCTGTGTGTGAGATACTTGTATGATCATGTGTTTGATAATATCATACTTTAATGTTTGCTTGGATGACATTATCTTTCTTATCCCTATATGATCATTCACTTTGCTTGGTGATGAGTGCATGTTTTAATTCCTATCATTTTGAGCGCTCCACCAAGATGTATGTGACATGGAAGAGTTACCCATGATCCTAATCGATTGTGCATTTGCATTCAAAAGAAAATTTTAAATAATGGAAAAATTCAGGGGGAGCTCTTGCTTATCACATACTTTTCAAAGAGATGATGTATTTAAATCTTATCATCATTGGTCGAAGCTTTGATCTATATGTTGTCATCAATTACCAAAAAGGGGGAGATTGAAAGTGCAACTATCCCTGGGTGGTTTTGGTAATTACTAACAACATATAGCTCGTTGAACTAATACTATTTCAAGATGATCATTTCAGAAAGTTCAATGATTGGCATGCCATGGATTAGGAATGTGGACCCCTCAAAATGCTAAGGACACACATTGGCTCAAGCTCAAGACTCTACATTTTCATTTTAGTGATCCAAGATCACATTGAGTCCATAGGAAAAGCCAATACTATTAAAAGGGGATGAGGCATTGCTTAATGGCTTACTTGCTCAAAATGCTTAGTGATATGCTCCAAAAACCCTCAACCACTTTCTCATATCCACATATGTCCCAAACCAAAAGTCAAACTCGGCCCCATCAAAATGTTCTATCCGGCGCCATCGAGTTCACTTGACATAGCCACTGCCAGAAACCCTAGTCATTTCGGTCTCACCGATAGGGATCTCGGTCTCACTGAGATGGGATTGCAAACTCTCTGTTTCCCTTCGTAACGTTTTGGTCCAACCGAGATGAGCGATCGGTCCCACCAAGATTGCAATGCAAACTCTCTGTTTCCCGTTCGTAACGTTTCGGTTTCACTGAAATGAGCGAATCGGTCCCACTGAGTTTGCCTGACCATCTCTCTGGTATTCCCAAAGTCGGTCCTACCGAGTTTGTGTAAATGGTCTCATCGAGATTACGTTATTCCCTAACCCTAATGAAATCGGTTCCACCGAGTTGACATGTCGGTCCCATCGAAAAGCCTAACATTCACATTTTGAACTGAATCGGTCTGACCAAGTTTTCTGATTCGGTCCCACCGAGTTTGGTAATATGTGTCTAATGGTGAGATTTTGTGTGGAGACTATATATACCCCTCCACCCTTCCTTCATTAGCAAGGAGAGCCATCAGAACGTGCCTACACTTCCAGCATACATTTTCTGAGAGAGAACCACCTACTCATGTGTTGAGACCAAGATATTCCATTCCAACCATATGAATCCTGATCTCTAGCCTTCCCCAAGTTGCTTTCCACTAAAATCATCTTTCCACCAAATCCAAATCTATGAGAGAGAGTTGAGTGTTGGGGAGACTATCATTTGAAGCACAAGAGCAAGGAGTTCATCATCAACACACCATCTATTACCGTTTGGAGAGTGGTGTCTCCTAGATTGGTTAGGTGTCACTTGGGAGCCTTCGTCAAGATTGTGGAGTTGAACCAAGGAGTTTGTACGGGCAAGGAGATTGCCTACTTCGTGATGATCTACCCTAGTGGAAGTCCTTCGTGGGCGATGGCCATGGTGGGATAGACAAGGTTGCTTCTTCGTGGACCCTTCGTGGGTGGAGCCCTTAGTGGACTCGCGCAACCGTTACCCTTCGTGGGTTGAAGTCTCCATCAACGTGGATGCATGATAGCACCACTTATCAGAACTACGCCAAAAATCTCTGTGTCTACATTGCGTTTGCTCCCTCCAAGCTCCTCCCTTTACCTTCATATGCAAATGTTTTACATTCCGCTGCTATACTCTTAGACTTGCATATGTAGGTTGATTGCTTGACTTGTGCTAAGTTGGTAAAATCTTCCAAGACTAAAAATTGGGAAAAGGCTAGACTTTTATTTGGTCAAGTAGTCTAATCACCCCCCTCTAGACATACTTTCGATCCGACCACTCCCGGTGATGACCCTAGTTTGAGGAGTTCATGTATTCACTATGTGGTAATGCTTTGTTCCGGTTCTCTATTAAAAGGAGGACTTAATATCCCTTAGTTTGCAATAGGACCCCGCTGCCACGGGAGGGTAGGACAAAAGATTTCATGCAAGTTCTTTCCATAAGCACGTATGACTATTTATGGAATACATGCCTACATTATATTGACGAACTGGAGCTAGTGCCATATCGCCCTAGGTTATAGATGTCTCATGATGAATATCATCCAACAAGTCACCGATCCAATGCCTACAAATTTGTCCTATATTGTTCTTGCTAAGTTACTACTGCTATCATCACTATTACACTTGCTACAAAATTACTGCTATCACTGTTACTGTTACCGTTACTGTTACTATTGCTACTATTATCAAAACTATCATATTACTTTGCTACTGATCACGTTCCTACAGATAATTAATCTCTAGGTGTGGTTGTATTGACAACTCAGTTGCTAATACCTTCAAATATTCTTTGGCTCCCCTTGTGTCGAATCTATAAATTTGGATTGAATACTCTTCCCTCGAAAACTGTTGTGAACCCCTATACTTGTGGGTTATCAGGACCTTTTTCTGGCGTCGTTGCTGGGGAGCATAGCTATATTTGTTGAGTCACTTGGGATTATTATCATATTATCACTATGAAGAATCTGAATGATGCTAAGACCAAGATATTTCCCTCAAAGACGAGGGGAAGTAAGGAACTGCCATACAGTTCTACTTTATATTCACCTTCTGTTATAAGTAAACTTCAAACACCACCACATGCTATCCATTCTAATATGTCACAAGTTATTGATGATGCTACTTCTGCTATGGATAATGCTTATCATGATGCTAGTACCTTGCTTAATGATAATGTGCCACTTGGTGACTTTCTTGATAAACAAATTGCTAGAGTTATACAACATGATGTTGTTGAATCTGATGATGAGCTTGAAACTGAACTCCTAAAACACCTACTAGAACTAGCCTTCCTAGATATGAATTGCTTAAGGTATCGGAAGGTTATGTTATGAGTGAAGAAACAACTACAGATATTCTTGCTTGCATAGATAGAGATGATCTAGAGAAATTATTATGCAAGTATAAAGAAAAATCTCTGAATGCTAGAATGAAATGTGATCCTAAGTTTGATACTTCACCTATCTTTATTGATGATAAGGATTATGAATTCTCTGTCGACCCAGAGTTAATTGAATCTATCCTTTCCATGGTTATGAAATTGAAACTGTTGTGGCACATCTTACTAAGTTGAATGACATAGCCACCCTTTTTACTCATGATGAGAAAACTCGCTATTATTATATTCTCAAATTATTTCCGTTCTCATTAAAGGGTGATGCTAAAGCTTGGTACACTACTCTTGCTCCTGATTGTGTGCGTAGTCCCCAGGATATGATTTATTACTTCTCTAAAAAATATTGTCCTGCTCATAAGAAACAAGCTGCCTTACAGGAAATATTTAACTTTGTGCAAATTAAAGAAGAGAGTCTCCCACAAGCTTGGGGGAGGCTTTGCCAATTACTTAATGCTTTGCCTGATCATCCTCTTAAGAAAAATGAAATACTTGATATCTTCTATAATGGACTAACCGATGCTTCTAGGGACTTCCTAGATAGTTGTGCCGGTTGTGTTTTCAGGGAACGAACTGTTGGACAAGTTGAAGAATTATTTAATAACATATTGAAAAATTATGATGATTGGACTCTTCCTGAATCACCGCCTAAACCCATTCTGAAGAAGAGGGGTATATTATATCTCAGTCCTGAAGATATGCAAGAGGCAAAGAAAACTATGAAGGAAAAAGGTATTAAAGCTGAGGATGTTAAAAATTTACCTCCTATTGAACAAATACATGGGCTTAATACACCACCAAGGCCTAAGGTGGTAGAGGTAAATTCCCTAATGAAGTTCAATGATAATGACAATCCTCATAATATGCATCCTAGCCAATGCCTGTATGAGTTTGAAAACTACATTAGAAAACAAGATTACTTCAATGCAAATGTTATGAAACAATTAAAATACAATTCTGATATGATTGCTCGCTTGAGTGACTTGTTATTTAGAATATCAAATGATGTTAGAGGTGTTGGAAAGCATGCTTCTATGGTTCAAACTCAGTTAGAACAAGTTGCTAAATCTCAAAGAGAATTGCTTGATGAAATGGATCATAATATGCATGACTTTGTTGTTAGAGTTGCAACTAGAGGAGGTAAAATGACTCGGGAACCACTTTATCCTGAAGGACAACCAAAAAGAATTGAACACGATTCACAAAGAGCTAACACTAGTGCACCTAGTTCTTCTAGAAAGAAAAAGAAAAATGATAGGACTTTGCATGCTCCTAGTGAACCTGAAATAGAGAAACCTCCTGACAATGATAATGAAGTTTCTATCTCTAATGCTGAAACTCAATCTGGTAATGAACACTCACCTAGTGATAATGAAAAAGATGATGCTGATGTTCATGAAGACTCTCAACCAAATAATAAAGAACCAGACAATGATGTTGAGATAGAACCACCTGTTGATCTTGATAACCCACAACCTAAGAATAAAAGGTATGATAAAAGAGACTTCATTGCTAGAAAACACGGTAAAGAAAGAGAACCGTGGGTTCAAAAACCTATGCCTTTTCCACCTAAGTCAACAAAAAAGAATGATGATGAAGAATTTGAATGCTTTGCTGAAATGCTGAGGCCAGTCTTTTTGCGTACTCGCTTGACCGATATCTTGAAAATGTCTCCTTATGCAAAGTATATGAAAGACATCATCACAAATAAGAGAAAAATATCAGAAGCTGAAATCTCAACTATGCTTGCTAATTATACTTTTAAAGATGGAGTACCTAAAAAACTTGGAGATCCGGGAATACCAACTATAACTTGCTCTATCAAAAATAATTATGTGAAAACTGCTTTGTGTGGTTTAGGAGCTGGTGTTAGTGTTATGCCTTTCTCTTTATATAAAAGACTTGATTTGAATAAACTCACACCTACTGAAATATCTTTGCAAATGGATGATAAATCAACTGCCATACCTATTGGTATCTGTGAGGATGTGCCCGTTGTTGTTGCTAATGTTACTATTTTGACTGACTTTGTTATACTTGAGATGCCCGAGGACGACAACATGTCGATTATCCTTGGTAGACCCTTCTTGAATACTGTAGGGGTTGTTATTGATTGCAATAAAAGCAAGGTCACTTTTCATATCAATGGTAATGAACACATGGTGCACTTTTCAAAGAAACAATTCCAAGTGAATGCTATTAATGTTATTGAAAAATCTCTGACAATCACTATTGAAAGTTTTCAAATACCTCTACCTACTGTCAAAAAGAAATATGAAATGCTTATTGTTGGGGAAATGCATATCCCCATTGAGGTAACTTAGTGATTACTCCCTCCTTCTCGGTTTATAGGGCTTATCTCAAAAATTCTGGTTTCCCGTTTTATAAGTCTCAGTTTGATTGTTCTCCATCAAATGCGCAGATAGGTGCATTAATTCATTGCATGCAAGGATTATGAGAAACTTGACCAATGCATGTGCTTCATGCATGCATGCGTTGCAATTAATGCATTGGTAAACACAATTCTTTGAGGAAAACAAGCGCATTAATTGAGTGCTTTTACAAACCACGAAAATTATTCCACCACTCATCATTTACCTTGGTTGGCGAAAATTTTGAATTGAGCCCTATAAACCGGAAAAGAGGTAGTATGAAAGTTCTTTGGTTTCATGTTAATCAAAAGTGGTTGCTAATAAGACTTGATCAACCTTATTAATGGATCATTTTTGAGCGGTATGAAGTTGATGAATTTAGTAAGCACTACTTTCCGTCCCTACTTTTTATTCCCTATTTTTATTAGTTAAATAAAAAAATGCCATGTTTTGTCTGTTTTTCTAATTTTCTCGTGCAATAAAAAATGATCCAAAAATAAAAGTTCTCAGAATGTCGTGAAAATTTAATATGATTTTTTCTAAATATTTAAGAATTTTTGGTGCAAATAACATCACAGGGAGGTGCACCAAGTGGGCACAACCCACCTGGGCGCGCCAAGACCCCCAGGCGCGCCCTTGTGGGTTGTGGTCCCCACATGGGCCCCCTCACTTATCTCTTCATACCACATCATCACCTACCTCCAGAAAAAATCTCCATTGCTCTCTCTCCCGTGTTCTTGCCCTCAAACCCACAGATTTCGATCTCTTTGTTCGAAGCTCCATTTCCGAAACTGTTTCGGGGGATTTTTGCTTGGTATGTGACTCCACCATTTGTCCAATTAGTTTTTGTTTTAGTGGTTTATATTTTGAATAATTAGCTACTCTTGGTGCTGCTGTAGATGTGCTTGCATGTTGAATTATTAGTGTTCTAAGTAGTTTGAATGCTTTATATGGCCTCTATGTATCCCTATGAGTAGTTGGTATCAGTTTTGTGAAGTTTTATTGGAAAAAAATTGTGGGCTAATAAATTTCAGAATTTTGTTCATAGGAAAACCATGAATATCTTTAGAAAGTTTGGATCCAAGAAGAACTCCAAGGGTGTTATTGGGGAGTCATCTGATAGTGATCTCCATCGTCAAAGGTTGGCGGAGGTACGACCATGTGAATGGCCGCACACCCCATTCTTGGAAGAGGTTGGAATCCTTCAGGAGTTCATGCAATATGCTGCAAATGCCGACCTCACCGACTTCATTGCAGATGAGTGTGAACAGCACCAAATCCTCACAAACATTTTTGTTCAGAGCTTTACTTTCCTGCCTAGGAATAATCCTCCTGAAGTTAGTTTTGATTTATTTGCTGAAAACCAGCAGATACCACTTAACGAATTCTGTAACATATGCATGATCCCTTCTAATGGGAGCTTGGCCGAGCCTAGGTCGGCTGGGTTTGAGGCCTTTTATCGCACTTTGACAATGGGAGATGAGAGGGGGGTGTCAGCCACCACTGCCGTTGGCTTGCATTTTCCCGCTGTTCATTACTTTGCACTTTTCATTGCAAAATGCTTGCTTGCTAGGGAGAAGGTGGGAGCGCTCAGCTCACCAGACCTTGCGGTTTTGCGTCGTGTATTAGAGGGCGACAACACTTATAGCTTGGGAGCTATTGTGGCTCGTCGCCTCCATCTTAATAAATCTCAAGGTAAAATCCATGGTGGGATTTATGATACTCGCTTGGCGGCCCTGTTTAATGTTGGGATACGCCCTCACGATTACCCTCTGACCAAGGTTTATCTAGACCATGCAGCCACGGAACAACATCATTTTCTTGCACAAGATTATCCTGATATTCCTATCCCTTACAACCTAATTTTTATCATTGAAACTCATGATATTATTCCTTTGCCTGCTCCTACTTTGTTTGATTCTATTGCCAGGGGTGGATATAAGATCATGCCTGCAGACATCATCGCCTACCAGAACGCTCAGGCTGCTGCAGAGGCAGAGGAGGAGCCTTCACAGTGGGATCAGTGGATGCCCGCTCCTCTGTACTCCTACTATCATCCAGACTACTGATCGACTACCAAGTTAGGCCAAAAGCCTAAGCTTGGGGGAGTACGTGTTTCTCACCGACATTACATTCATGTCCACTTATTCATCTTGTTGGTGTTCACACTTTTTCATTGTATCATCCATGTTTAGATTTGTTTTTCTTGCTTTCTTCTTCTGTGTTTGAAAAACTTTAGAAAAAACAAAAAATAGTTCTAGCTAGTTTACTTTCCATGCATTTTTAGTAGTAATATTAGAAAGAAAATCCAAAAAGATTTCCTTGTTCTTCTTTTGCTTGTTGGGAGCTTTCCCGTGTAAATAGTTTTTCTCGCTTTTTTTCTTTTCCCTTTTATTTGCTTGTTCAAGAAAACCAAAAACTCCGAAAATATTTCAATGTGTTTTTCTGAATTTCTTTTCTTTTTATTCGAGTTGTACCGAGGAGGAGACCACGATGAAAATGTTGAGTGGCTCTCATATGAATAACTGTTGAACTAATAAAGAGCCCATTTTACCTTGTCTTCTCCTGTTGAATAAAATGTTTTGCAGATTCCAGCTTAGTCCATGGCACTCTTGCACTATTATTATTTTCACATCGTTCGGTCGTGCAAGTGAAAGGCAATAATGACGATATTAGATGAACTGGTCGTGGCAGAGAGAAACTGGTATGAACTCGACTTGTTCTGTTTGTGTAAATACGTTTAACCTAGTATCCATGATTCAGCCCATTATGATTAAACATGTTTGCAATGACAATTGGAGATTATAGTTTCTCATGCCATGCATAAGTAGCTAGAAGTAGATAATGATTTATCTTGGATATCAACATTGCGTTAAAATGATTGTGATGTAGTATGATGATATGGTATCCTCCTCTGAATGTTTGAGTGGCTTGACTTGGCACATGTTCATGCATGTAGTTGAATGAAGACCAACATAGCCTCTACAATATTTATGTTCATGGTGATCATATCCTACTCATGCTAGTATCCAATGTTACTTATGCATAATGCATGATCATGATCGTTGTTGCTCTCTAGCTGGCCGCTTATCAATCTAATTGCTAGCCTTCACCTGTACTAAGTGGGGATTCTGCTTGTACATCAAAAACCTTGAACCAAAAGTTATTCCAGACGAGTCCACCATATCTACCCATATGCGGTATTACCCTGCCGTCCTAAGTAAATTTGCATGTGCCACCTCAACTTCTAAAAAATATATGTTTTGTGTGCCTGGATCGTTCATGGAACGACAGGAGGTAGTTGGTATCTTCCATGCTAAGCGGGTTATTCTCAGGTCGAGTATTTATTCACTTGCCATCACACGAGAAAAGGGCTGTAATAGGGATGCTTAGTCCCAAACTGGAAAATATAAAAAGAGTTAATCGCTCGAATAATAATAAAAACTCCCAGTGGAGTCAAACCTTTACTTTTTATCGTTTGGGAACCGCCACTAGCTTGTTTAGCATGGGAGATATTGATAACTGATGGTCGTGAAGTAAATGAGAAGGGTGCATGTCTCAAAATATCATTTATCTCTATTTTAAAAACTTGAGCTCTCGCACCTCTACAAATCAATGCTTCCCTCTGCGAAGGGACTATCTATTTACTTTTATGTTGTGTCATCACCTTCTAAAACAAGCTCTAGAATCTGAGAGCACAACTGTCATGACTTATGCATTGTGTGTAGCTAATGTTGGGTGCATCATGATTGGATCTTTTCTACCATGAATTACAATGTTTAGTCACTGCTCAGACTTTGGAGGTGCTCTGCATTTATGTTTTGCGGTCTCAGAAAGGGCTAGCGAGATACCACTATTGTCATATTATATCATGGTAGTTTTGACAACGTGTTGCCGTTTGAGATGTCTTATTATTGATCGCTAGATGATTGTGTCATTGATATGAGTTAATGTAATCTTTAAGAGTTATTGTCGGCATGGTTAGTTATAATGTTGGCTGAAAACCTAGGTGCTGTTTAAGCTTATTTATGCAAACAAGAGCAAAAGAGTTCGTAAATTTTTTTCTTTTTCACTTTCAGTTTATCAACTGAATTGCTTGAGGACAAGCAAAAGTTTAAGCTTGGGGGAGTTGATACGTCTCCAACTTATCTACTTTTCCTAATGCTTTTCCTATTGTTTTGGACTCTAATTTGCATGATTTGAATGAAACTAACCCCGGACTGACACTGTTTTTAGCAGAACTACCATTGTGTTGTTTTTGTGCAGAAATAAAAGTTATCGGAATGGAACGAAACTTTGCGAGGATTTTTATATAATTTATAAGAATTTCTGGACCCAAGACATACCGAAGGGGGGGCACCTCGGTGGACACAACCCACCAGGGCGTGCCCCCTCACCAGGCGCGCCCAGGTGGGGCCCCGCAGACCCTGAAACCGATGCTATAAAATCCTACTTTTTCAGAAAAAATTAGGGAGAAATAATTATTGTGATCCACGAGATGGAGCTGCCGCCAAGCCATGTTCTTCCTCAGGAGGGCAGATCTGTAGTCCGTTTGGGGCTCCGGAGAGGGGGATCTTCGTTATTCGTCATCACCAACCCTTCTCCATTGCCAATTCCATGATGCTCCCCACCAGGAATGAGTAATTCCTTTGTAGGCTCGCTGGTCGGTGAGGACATCGTGTAATCGAGTTAGTTTTGTTAGGGCTTGATCCCTAGTATCCAATATGTTCTTAGATTGATGTTGCTATGACTTTGCCATGCTTAATGCTTTTTACTTTCGGCCCGGGTGCCATGATTTCAGATTTGAAACGTTTATGTTATCACCATTATATCCATGTTCTAGATCCGATCTTGCAAGTTATAGTCACCTACTACGTGTTATGATCCGCTAACCCCGGAGTGACAATAGTCGGGACCACTCCCGGTGATGACCGTAGTTTGAGTTCATGTATTCACTATGTGTAAATGCTTTGTTCCGGTTCTCTATTAAAAGGAGGCCTTAATATCCCTTAGTTTCCAATAGAACCCCGTTGTCATGGGAGGGTAGGACAAAAGATGGCATGCAAGTTCTTTCCATAAGCACATACGACTATTTACGGAATATATGCCTACATTATATTGACGAACTGGAGCTAGTGACGTATCGCCCTAGGTTATAACTGTCTCATGATGAATATCATCCATCAAGTCACCGATCCAATGCCTATGAATTTATCCTATATAGTTCTTGCTAAGTTACTACTGCTATCATCATTGTTACACTTGCTACAAAATTACTGCTATCACTGTTACCATTATTGTTACTATTGCTACTATTATCAAAACTATCATATTACTTTGCTATTGATCACGTCGCTGCAGATAATTAATCTCTAGGTGTGGTTGAATTGACAACTCAGCTGCTAATACCTTCAAATATTCTTTGGCTCCCCTTATGTCGAATCTATAAATTTGGGTTGAATACTCTACCCTCGAAAACTGTTGCGATCCCCTATACTTGTGGGTTATCACTCCTATCATAAAATGCGATGAATCCTTCTCTCTGATTTTTTTTCTCCCCGAACGTGAATATATGGAGTTGGAGTTGAGGTCGGTGGAGGTCCATGGGGCCCATAAGGTCAAAGGGCGCACCCCAGGGGGGTGGGCGCGTCCCCTACCCTTGTGGCCAGGGTGTGGGCCCCCTTCGGTTGATTTTTTCGCCACTATTTTTTATTAATTCCAAAAATCATCTCCGTGAAGTTTCATGTAATTCTGTGAACTTTTATTTCTGCATAAAAATAACACCATGGCAATTCTGCTGAAAACAGCGCCAGTCCGGGTTAGTTCCTATTCAAATCATGCAAGTTAGAGTCCAAAACAAGGGCAAAAGAGTTTGGAAAAGTAGATACGATGGAGACGATTCCACTCCCCCAAGCTTAACGAATTGCTTGTCCTCAAGCAATTCTGTTGACAAACTGAAAGTGATAAAGAAAACTTTACAAACTCTGTTTGATCTTGTTCTTTCAAATATGTAAAGCCAGCATTCAAGTTTTCAACTAATATTATGAACTAACCATATCCACAATAACATTTAGGTCTCACATTTACTTATATCAATGGCATAATCAACTAGCGAGCAATAATAATAAACCTCGGATGACAACACTTCTCCGAAACAATCATGATATGATATAACAAGATGGTATCTCGCTAGCCCTTTCAAAGACCGCAAAACATAAATGCAGAGCACCCCTGAAGATGAAGGACTGACTAGATGCTACCTCTTGAGCACTGCGTTGGATTTCCCCGAAGAGGAAGGGATGATGCAGCAAAGTAGCGTAAGTATTTCCCTTAGTTTTTGAGAACCAAGGTATCAATCCAGTAGGAGGCTACGCTCGAGTCCCTCGTACCTACACAAAAACAATAGCTCAATGCAACCAACGCGCTTAGGGGTTGTCAATCCCTTCACGGTCAGTTACGAAAGTGAGATCTAATAGAGATGATAAATAATATTTTTGGTATTTTTGGTATAGAGATGCAAAGTAAAAAGTAAAATCAAAGCAATAATAAAGTGATGGAGATTGATATAATGAGAAAGAGACTCAGGGGCCATAGGTTTCACTAGTGGCTTCTCTCAAGAGCATAAGTATTCTATGGTGGGTGAACAAATTACTGTTGAGCAATTGACAGAATTGAGCATAGTTATGAGAATATCTAGGTATGATCATGTATATAGGCATCACATCCGAGACAAGTAGACCGAAACGATTCTGCATCTACTACTATTACTCCACTCATCGACCGCTATCTAGCATGCATCTAGAGTATTAAGTTAAAAACAGAGTAACGCCTTAAGCAAGATGACATGATGTAGAGGGATAGTTTCATGTAATATGATAAAAAACCCATCTTGTTATCCTCGATGGCAACGATACAATACGTGCCTTGCTGCCCCTTCTTTCACTGGGAAAGGACACCGCAAGATCGAACCCAAAGCTAAGCACTTCTCCCATGGCAAGAAAAACCAATCTAGTAGGCCAAACCAAACTGATAATTCGAAGAGACTTGCAAAGATAACCAATCATACATAAAAGAATTCAGAGAAGATTCAAATATTATTCATATATAGACTTGATCCTAAACCCACAATTCATCGGTCTCAACAAACACACCGCAAAAAGAAGATTACATCGAATAGATCTCCACGAGAGAGGGGGGAACATTGTATTGAGATCCAAAAAGAGAGAAGAAGCCATCTAGCTACTAACTATGGACCCGTAGGTCTGAAGTAAACTACTCACACTTCATCGGAGGGGCTTGGATGATGATGTAGAAGCCCTCCGTGATCGATGCCCCCTCCGGCGGAGCTCCGAAACAGGCCCCAAGATGGGATCTCGTGAATACAGAAAGTTGCGGTGGTGGAATTAGGTTTTTGGCTCCGTCCCCGATCGTTTGGGGGTACATGGATATATATAGGAGGAAGAAGTACGTCGGTGCAGCTTCGACGGGCCCATGAGGCAGGGGGCGCCCTAGGGGGGCGCGCCCTCCACCCTCGTGACCACCTCATGGCTTTCTTGACGGAGGGTCCAAGTCTCCTGTATCTTATCTGATGAGAAAATCACGTTTCCGAAGGTTTCATTCCGTTTGGACTCCGTTTGATATTCCTTTTCTTTGAAACCCTAAAACAGGCAAAAAAACAGCAATTCTGGGCTGGGCCTCCGGTTGATAGGTTAGTCCCAAAAATAATATAAAAGTGGATAATAAAGCCCAATAATGTCCAAAACAGTAGATAATATAGCATGGAGCAATCAAAAATTATAGATACATTGGAGACATATCACTAGACATTGTAATTCATGGTAAAAGAGATCCAGTCACAGATATACTCAATATAAATTAATAACAATGCATACAAATGAAAGTGGTGCTCTCTAACTGGTGCTTTTTATAAGAGCATGATGACTCAACAATAAAAGTAAATAGATAGGCCCTTCGCAGAGGGAAGCAGGGATTTGCAGAGGTGCCAGAGCTCGAGTTGTTGAAATAGAGATAAATACTATTTTGAGCGATATGCTTTCATTGTCAACATAACAACCAAGAGATCTCGGTATCTTCCATGCTACATACATTAGAGGCGGTTCCCAAAAAGAATTGTCAGATTACGGGTTTCGGCAAACCCTTGTGAGATTGGAACTCTGGGGTGCGCACAAAGACCACTCTCTTGCTAGCTCGCTCGCTCAACTATCTCACGGCCTAGCTCGATGGACCCAAAGAACAAGAGACACGAGGGTTTATACTCGTTCGTGCCACCTTGCGGTGTAATACCCTACTCCAGTTTGTGGGTGGATTGCCTCGAGGGGCTGAGGATGAACTAGTACAATGGATGAACAACCTCGGGAGATGAGGTGTTCTTGAGCTAGATTAACTGGTCAGCCCGTCAGGGTGGAATGAATCCGATCCCACTCTATGGTGGTGGCTAAGTCCTATTTATAGTGGCCTTGGTCCTCTTCCCAAATGTTTAGGCGGGAAGGGATCCCAGAACGGCCAAGTTTGAAGGGGGACAACTAGTACAAGCTATCCTGACAAAAGTAGTCTTCGCCTGCCAAAGGCTCTGGTGGTGATGTTGTTGTGGGCTCCATGATGACCTCCGTCCTACCGTCCCGGTGATCTTGGTCTTGTTGCACCGATATGGAAACATTTGCCTGATGCCCCGGGACCTCGTGCCCGCGCTTGCCTCCTTAGCACCAAAGAGGAAACTGGTACACTCCTCCCGCTGGCACCCGCCTGGCCTTGGTCGTCATGGCTCACGTCACGTGAACCTCGCGAGATGCCCCTTGCATAGATATCTTTGCTCCTCAGGAGCCGGCCTAGTGAGGCCACCCCCAGGGAGGTCTTGGTGTCGTCCGCATCGCAAGGCTTGGCCCCTCGCGAGGGTCTTGGGTGGTCGCTGCTGAAGCTGGGCCGTACCAGGCCGTTGGTGGAGCCACGCTCGCGGGCCGCAGGCAGGCAAGTTTGGGAACCCCCGGTCCCAGAATGCCGACAGTAGCCCCCGGGCCCAAGGCGCTCTCAGACTTGGCTTCGAGGAGAAGCCAAAGGGCAAGTGCGGAGCGCCGCAGGCCCCAAACGCCTGTGGCCTTGATTTACGCGTGGTGATTGGTGGGACGCAGGTGTCTCCGCTTCCCCATGCGGCCTCGGCAACCGTTTGACTTGACGAGACCCTGCTGCAGGCAAAAGAAAACCATCATTACTGCGATCATGAAGGCCGGTGGTTGGCCTCCTTCTGGCTATAAATGAGGAGAAGGGCGGAGCTCCCATTGCTCATCTCCTTCTCCATGTCGCCTGCTTCTTCTTCTTCTTCCTCTTCGCCTCGATGCCTTGCTGCAGTCCCATGGCGCCAACAAAGAGGTTTTCAGCCGCGGAGAAGGGGAAGGCTCGCCAGGTGAGGGAGTCCTGGACTAAGGGGTCCTCGGGCGTCCGGCCTGTTATCCGATGGGCCGGACTGATGGGCTATGAAGACATGAAGACTGAAGAATATACCCGTGTCCGGATTGGACTCTACTTGGTATGGGAGGCAAGCTAGGCGACCGATTATGAAGATTCCCTCTTATGTAACCGACCTCGTGTAACCCTAGATCTCTCCGGTATCTATATAAACCGGAGAGCATAGTCCGGATAGGACAGATTCATTACCATATACTCATAGGCTAGACTTCTAGGGTTTAGCCATTACGATCTCGTGGTAGATCAACTCTTGTAATAATCATATTCATCAAGATCAATTAAGCAGGAAGTAGGGTATTAGCTCCATAGAGAGGGGCCAAACCTGGGTAAACATCGTGTCCTCCGTCTCCTGTTACCATTGATCCTAGACGCACAGTTCGGGACCCCCTACCCGAGATCTGCCGGTTTTGACACCGACACCAGGAGGCGCCCGGCTCGCCACCGCCCAAGAGGGGGCAGGGCCGTCCCTGTAAGCACGCCGTGACCCCTGCCGTGGCTCCTCGGGGGCACGGTCGCACTCCTTCGGGGGATGGCATCGTCCTCGGCGGCCGCAGCGGTGTCTCCTCCCACAGCGATGGCCATTCTAGGTGGAGCAACCCTTGCATCGAGGGAAGGCATGTCGTGGTCGCCCAGCCTCCTTGGTCGCGCTTCCATTCGGAGGATGTGCCCCCGGAGTTCTTCGTGTGGTCGGACAGCCCGACTGGCACCTGTTTCTAGCTTCCGCGCTCCTTTGTCGGCGAGCTATTGGCCCGGGGTCTCGATGGCCTCTGGTTGTTGCAGCAAGGCCTTGTGGGTCGCGGTGGAGGTCTTCGTCACGGGCAACGTGGCCCTGGCCCGCGGCTGGCAGACGTTTGCCCGTACGCGCAACCTGAGCGGGCGGTGAACCCTCCACTTCAAGTATGATGGCACCGTGACCCTCTTTGTGAGTGTGTTTGGGGAAGATGGTCGCCGCACAGGGTGCTGCCTCGAAGACAGTGGCAGCGGTAGTGAGCTCGGTCTGGGCAACGATCGTGATGAGGCTGAGGGCGAGCTTGCCCTTGGCGACGTCCGCGGTTTGCCTAGCGGCGGCGGCTTCTCCGCCAGCAAGAGCACGAGCAACGGCGGCTACGACCAGCCGCCTCCTTGTTGGGCCCCCTTCGAGGACGGCGGTGGGTTGTCTCGCCGCCACGCAGCGGTGAAGCGCGAGAGGGACTCAGATTGAGCCGAGTCAGGGAGGCCCTCAGAGCCGTGCCTCATCAGTTGCCGCGGTCTTGCGGGCCACTTTTGTTTGACCTTTCCTTTCTTCCTGCATTTTGAAAAAGGTAGATGGCCTGCAGGGGCATGTAATGAACTGTGAACTCTATGCTGCTATGTTATGCTTATTGCTCCGACGTTGTTCGTGTTCCACGTAGATGCAAAAGAAGGGGGTGACTTAGCTTGATACGCTCGGGGTAGTTTCCTGTCTCGGGGGTGGGGGGGCTCCTGGCATCTAGAGAGGCCTCCTTGTTGCTGACTCGAGAGCCGCTGACCTCGGGAGGCGTCGCAAAGCTGCAGAGTTTGTTATGTCATCTGTCGGGTGCCTTACTCCTCCTTACGTGAGCCCTCAACAAGCATGGGCTAATCATGGCTTAGCACACCGGTCACGGTACCCATGGGGCACGGACTTAGGAGGGTGTGCCAATCACAAGCTCAATCGAGGGCACCTCACGGAGATCGAGGGAGCTGAAGCTCTGGGGCGATAGGTGATACGTCTCCATCCTATCTATAATTTTTGATTGTCTCATGCCAATATTATATCACTTTCACATTTTTTTGGCAACTTTTTATATGATTTATTGGACTAACCTATTGATCCAGTGCCAAGTGCCAGTTCCTGTTTTCTGCATGTTTTTTGTATCACAGAGTATCCATATCAAACAAAGTCCAAATGCAATAAAATTTTATGGAGAATTATTTTGGAATATATGTGATGTTTGGGAGTTGGAATCACCGCAAACGGGGGCCCACACAGGGCACAAGACACCAGGGCACGCGAGAGGCCCCTGGCACGCGGTGGTGGGTTGTGCCCACCTCGTACATCGGTTGGACTTCTACTTCAGGCACAAGGAAGCTTATATCCGGAAAAAAAATTAGTGTCAAAATCTCAGTGCAATCGGAGTTACGGATCTCCGGGAATATAAGAAATGGTTTTCGGGCAGATCTGGGGAACGTGAAACAGAAGAGAACAGAGAGGGAGATCCAATCTCGAAGGGGCTCCCACCCCTCCGCGGCCATGGAGACCAAGGACCAGAGGGGGAACTCTCATCCCATCTATGGTGGGGGCAAGGAAGAAGAAGAAGGGGGGCTCTCCCCCCCTCGCTTCCGGTGGCGCCGGAGTGCCACCGGGGGCAACTATTGGGACGGCGATCTACATCAACAATCTTGCTACCGTCAACACCAACCTTCTCCCCCTCTATGCAGCGGTGTAACACCTCTTCCCCCCGCTGTAATCTCTACTTAAACATGGTGCTCAACTCCATATATTATTTCCCAATGATCTATGGTTATCCTATGATGTTTGAGTAGATATGTTTTGTCCTGTGGGTTAATCGTGATCTTGCTTGGTATGATTGTATATTTTATTTATGGTGCTGTCTGCTACCTCTTGAGCATGTGTTGGTTTTCCCTTGAAGAGAAAAGGGTGATGCAGCATAGTAGTGTAAGTATTTCCCTCAGTTTTTGAGAACCAAGGTATCGATCCAGTAGGAGACTACACGCAAATCGCCTAGTACCTGCACAAACAATCAAGAAACTTGCAACCAACGCGATAAAGGGGTTGTCAATCCCTTCACGGCCACTTGCAAAAGTGAGTTCTGTTAAGATAATAAGATATATATTTTTTGTATTTTTGTTGTATAGATTGGAAAATAAATATTGCAAAATAAGTAAATAGTAAACTAGTTTTATAGATCGGAAACTTATATGATGTAAAGTAGACCCGGGGGCCATAGGTTTCACTAGTGGCTTCTCTCATGATAGCATATATTACGGTGGGTGAACAAATTATTGTCTAGCAATTGATAGAATAGCGCATAGTTATGAGAATATCTAGGCATGATCATGAACATAGGCATCACCACTGTGTCAAGTAGACCGAAATGATTCTGCATCTACTACTATTACTCCACACATCAACCGCTATCCAGCATGCATCTAGAGTATTAAGTTCATAAGAACAGAGTAACACATTAGGCAAGATGACATGATGTAGAGGGATAAACTCAAGCAATATGATATAAACCCCATCTTTTTATCCTCTATGGCAACAATATAATATGTGTCGGTTCCCTTTCTGTCACTGGGATCAAGCACCGCAAGATTGAACCCAAAGCTAAGCACTTCTCCCATTGCAAGAAAGATCAATCTAGTAGGCCAAACTAAACCGAAAATTCGAAGAGATTTGCAAAGATATCAAATCATGCATATAAGAATTCAGAGAAGAATCAAATAGTGTTCATAGATAATCTTGATCATAAACCCACAATTCATCTGATCTCGGCAAACACACCACAAAAAGTATTACATCGAATAGATCTCCAAGAACTTTGTATTGAGAACCAAAGACAGAGAAGAAGCCATCTAGATAATAACTATGGACCCGAAGGTCTGTGGTAAACTACTCATACATCATCGGAGATGCTATGGTGTTAATGTAGAAGCCCTCCGTGATCGAATCCCCCTCCGGAAGATCGCCAAAAAAGGTCCCCAGATGGGATATCACGAGTACAGAAGGTTGCGGCGATGGAAAAGTGGTTTCATGGCTCCCCTGAATGTTTTCAGGGTATAAGAGTATATATAGATGAAAGAAGTAGGTCGGTGGAGCTGCATGGGGACCACGAGGGTGGGGGCGCGCCTACCCCTTGGGCACGCCGCCCTACCTCGTGGCCGCCTCGTTGCTTCCTTGACCTCCACCCCAAGCCTCCTGGATTGCATTTGTTCCAAAAATTATCCTTGCGAAGGTTTCGTTCCGTTTGGATTCCGTTTGATATTCCTTTTCTGCGAAACACTGAAATAGGCAAGAAAACAACAATTTGCACTGGTCCTTCGGTTAATAGGTTAGTCCCAAAAATAATATAAAAGTGCATATTAAAGCCCAGTAAACATCCAAAACAGATAATATAATAGCATGGAACAATCAAAAATTATAGATACATTGGAGACGTATCAAGCATCCCCAAGCTTAATTCCTGCTCGTCCTCAAGTAGGTAAATGATAAAAACAGAATTTTTGATGTGGAATGCTACCTAACATAATTTTCAATGTAATTTTCTTTATTGTGGCATGAATATTCAGATCCGAAAGATTCAAGACAAAAGTTTAATATTGACATAATAACAATAAAACTTCAAGCATACTAACCAAGCAATTATGTCTTCTCAAAATAACATGGTCAAAGGAAGCTATCCCTACAAAATCATATAGTCTGGCTATGCTCTATCTTCATCACACAAAATATTTAAATCATGCACAACCCCGATGACAAGCCAAGCAATTGTTTCATACTTTTGATGTTCTCAAACTTTTTCGATCTTCACGCAATACATGAGCGTGAGCCATGGATATAGCACTATAGGTGGAATAGAATGGTGGTTGTGGAGAAGACAAAATGGAGAAGATAGTCTCACATCAACTAGGCGTATCAACGGGCTATGGAGATGCCCATCAATAGATATTAATGTGAGTGAGTAGGGATTGCCATGCAACAGATGCACTAGAGCTATAAATGTATGAAAGCTCAACAAAAGAAACTAAGTGGGTGTTCATCCAACTTGCTTGCTCACGAAGACCTAGGGCATTTTGAGGAAGCCCATCATTGGAATATACAAGCCAAGTTCTATAATGAAAAATTCCCACTAGTATATGAAAGTGACAATATAAGAGACTCTCTATCATGAAGATCATGGTGCTACTTTGAAGCACAAGTGTGGAAAAAGGATAGTAGCATTGCCCCTTCTCTCTTTTTCTCTCATTTTTTTATTTGGGCCTTTTTTATGGCCCCTTTTTTTCTTTCTTTATTTTTCGTCCGGAGTCTCATCCCGACTTGTGGGGGAATTATAGTCTCCATCATCCTTTCCTCACTGGGACAATGCTCTAATAATGATGATCATCACACTTTTATTTACTTACAACTCAAGAATTACAACTCGATACTTAGAACAAAATATGACTCAAGGTGAATGCCTCCGGCGGTGTACCGGGATGTGCAATGAATCAAGAGTGACATGTATGAAAAATTATGAACGATGGCTTTGCCACAAATACGATGTCAACTACATGATCATGTAAAGCAATATTAAAGTGATGGAGCGTGTCATAATAAACGAAACGGTGGAAAGTTACATGTCAATATATCTCGGAATGGCTATGGAAATGCCATAATAGGTAGGTATGGTGGCTATTTTGAGGAAGATATAAGGAGATTTATGTGTGATAGAGCATATCATATCACGGGGTTTGGATGCATCAGCGAAGTTTGCACCAACTCTCAAGGTGAGAAAGGGCAATGGACGATAGCGAAGGGGCTAGCAATGATGGAAAGGTGAGAGTGCGTATAATCCATGGACTCAACATTACTCACAAAGAACTCACATACTTATTGCAAAAATCTATTAGTTATCAAAATGAAGTATTACGCCCATGCTCCTAGGGGGACAAATTGGTAGGAAAAGACCATCGCTTGTCCCCGACCGCCACTCATAAGGAAGACAATCAAAAAATAAATCATGCTCCGACTTCATCACATAACGGTTCACCATACGTGCATGCTACGGGAATCAAAAAATTTAACACAAGTATCTCTCAAATTCACAACTACTCAACTAGCATGACTCTAATATCACCATCTTCATATCTCAAAACAATCATAAAGAATCAAACTTCTCATAGTATTCAATGCACTTTATATGAAAGTTTTTTATTATACCCATCTTGGATGCATATCATATTAGGACTAATTTTATAGCCAAAGCAAATTACCATGCTGTTCTAAAGGACTCTTAAAATAATATAAGTGAAGCATGAGAGATCTATAATTTCTAAAAATAAAACCACCACCGTGCTCTAAAAAGATATAAGTGAAGCACTATAGCAAAATTATCGAGCTCAAAAGATATAAGTGAAGCACATAGAGTATTCTAATAAATTCGATTCATGTGTGTGTCTCCAAAAGGTGTGTACAGCAAGGATCATTGTGGTAAACAAAAAAGGAAAGACTCAAATCATACAAGACGCTCCAATCAAAACACATATCATGTGGTGAATAAAAATATAGCCTCAAGTAAAGTTACCGATAGACGAAGATGAAAAAGGGGATGCATTCCGGGGCATCCCCAAGCTTAGGCCTTTGGTTGTCCTTGAATTTTACCTTGGGGTGCCTTGGGCATCCCAAAGCCTAGGCTCTTGCCACTCCTTGTTTCCAAAATCCATCAAACCTTTACCCAAAAACTTGAAAACTTCACAACACAAAACTCAACAGAAAATCTCATGAGCTCTGTTAGTATAAGAAAGCAAACCACCACCTTAAGGTACTGTAATTAACTTATTCTTTATTTATATTGGTGTTAAACCTACTATGTTACAACTATTCTATGGTTCATACCCCCCTATACTAGTCATAGATTCATCAAAATAAGCAAACAACACACGAAAAACAGAATCTGTCGAAAACAGAACAGTCTGTAGAAATCTGTAGATTTCGAATACTTCCCTAACTCCAAAAATCCTGAAAAATTAGGGAGTCCTCAATAATTTGTATATTGATCTACTACAGTTAGAATTGATATTTTATCGCTCTTTGGTAAAAAAATGAAAATTATTCTCGTGAGCGCATACTTTCTGTTTTTTTCAGCAAGATCAAATAACAATCACCTAAGAAGATCCTAAAGGCTTTACTTGGCACAAACACTAATTGAAACATAAAAAACACAATAATAACAGAGGATATATGAATTATTTATTACTAAACAGGAAAAAAATCAAGGAACAAAAATAAAATTGGGTTGCCTCCCAACAAGCGCTATCGTTTAACGCCCCTAGCTAGGCATAAAGGTAAGAATAGATCTAGGTATTGTCATCTTTGGTATGTAATCCATATGTGGCTCTCATAATAGATTCATAAGGTAATTTAATTTGTTTCTAGGAAAGTGTTCCATGCCTTTCCTTAATGGAAATTGGGATCTAATATTTCCTTCTTTCATGTCAATAATTGCACCAATCGTTCTAAGGAAAGGTCTACCAAGAATAATAGGACATGTAGGATTGCAATCTATACCAAGAACAATGAAATCTACGGGCAAATAATTCCTATTTGCAACAATAAGAACATCATTAATCCTTACCATAGGTTTCTTAATGGTGGAATCCACAAGATGGAAATTTAAAGAAAAATCATCAAATTCACGGAAACCTAACATATCACACAAAGTTTTTGGAATCGTGGAAACACTAGCACCCAAATCACATAAAGCATAGCATTCATGATCTTTAATCTTAATTTTAATATTAGGTTACCACTCATCATAAAGTTTTCTAGGGATAGAAACTTCTAATTCAAGCTTTTCTTCATAGGATTGCATTAAATCATCAACGATATGTTTGGTAAAAGCTTTGTTTTGATCATAAGCATGAGGAGAATTTAACACGGATTGTAAGAAGGAAATACAATCTATTAAAGAGAAATTATCATAATTAAATTCCCTGAAATCCAAAATAGTGGGTTCATTGCTATGTAAAGTTTTGACCTCTTCAATCCCACTTTTATTAATTTTAGCATCAAGATCTAATAACTCTGAATCATTGGGACGCCTTTTAACTAAACTTGACTCATCTCCAGTCCCATATTTATAAAGATTCATATTGGAAAACAAAGATTTAATAGGAGACACATCAATCACTTTTAGATCTACATCTTTATTATCATGAAAACTAGAAGAACACGCTTTCAGAAAGCAATCTTTTTTAGCACGCATCCTGGCGGTTCTTTCTTTGCACTCGTCAATGGAAATTTTCATGGCTTTGAGAGATTAATTGATGTCATGCTTAGGTGGAATAGATCTAAGTTTCAAAGAATCAACATCAAGAGAAACTCTATCCACGTTCCTAGCCAACTCATCAATCTTAAGCAATTTTTCTTCAAGCAAAGCATTGAAATTCTTTTGCGAATTCATAAATTCTTTTGCAAATTCATAAATTCTTTAACACTAGTCTCAAAATCAGTGGGCATCTTACTAAAATTTCCATAAGAGTTGTTCTAGGAATTACCATAATTATTAGAGGAATTACTAGCAAACGTCCTAGAATTAAAGTTTCCTCTATAAGTGTTGTTACCAAAATTGTTCCTACCAACAAAATTCACATCCATATATTCATTATTATTCTCAATCAAAGTGGACAAAGGCATATCATTAAGATCAGAAGAAACACTCTTATTAGTAAACAATTTCATTAGTCCATCCATCTTTCCACTCAAAACATTAATCTCTTCAATAGCATGAACTTTTTTACTAGTGGATCTTTCGGTATGCCATTGAGAATAATTGACCATAATATTATCTAGGAGTTTAGTAGCTTCTCCTAAAGTGATTTCCATAAAAGTGCCTCCCGCGGCCGAATCTAAAAGATTTCTAGAAGGAAAATTCAATCCAGCATAAAAAATTGTATAATCATCCATAAATTAAAACCATGTGTAGGGCAATTACGTATCATTCATTTCATCCTCTCCCAAGCTTGTGCGACATGCTCATGCTCAAGTTGCTTAAAATTCATAATATCATTTCTAAGAGAGGTGATCTTAGTGGGAGGAAAATACTTAGAGATAAAAGCATCTTTGCACTTATTCCATGAATCAATACTATTTGTAGGCAAAGAAGAGAACCAAGTTTTAGCACAATCTCTAAGCAAAAACGGAAATAGCTTCAATTTAACAATATCATTATCCACATATTTCTTTTTTTTGCATATCACACAAATCAACAAACTTGTTTAGATGGGTAGCGGCATCTTCACTAGCAAGGCCAGAAAATTGATCTTTCATAACAAGATTCAACAAAGCGGTATTGATTTCACAAGATTCAGCATCGGTAGTAGGAGCAATCAGAGTGCTAATAAAATCATTATTGATGGTATTGGAAAATTCACATAATTTAGTATTATCTCGAGCCATCGTGACAAACAATCAATCAAACACACAAGCACAGAAGAAGCAAGCGAAAAGAAGCGAATGGAAAAGGGAAAATAAAACGGCAAAGGTGAAGTGGGGGAGAGGAAAACGAGGGGCAAATGGCAAATAATGTAATGCGAGGGAAAAGAGTTTGTGATGGGTACTTAGTATGTCTTGACTTGGCGTAGATCTTCCCAGCAATGGTGCTAGAAATCCTTCTTGCTACCTCTTGAGCATGCGTTGGTTTTTCCTTGACGAGGAAAGGGTGATGCAGCAAAGTAGCGTAAGTATTTCCCTTAGTTTTTGAGAACCAAGGTATCAATCCAGTAGGAGACTACACGCGAATCGCCTAGTACCTGCACAAACAATCAAGAACCTTGCAACCAATGCGATAAAGGGGTTGTCAATCCCTTCACGGCCACTTACAAAAGTGAGATATGATAAAGATAATAAGCTAAATATTTTTGGTATTTTTGTTGTATAGATTGGAAAATAAAGATCGGAAAATAAATAAATAGTAAACTAGAAGTGTAGATCGGAAACTTATATGATGTAAAGTAGACCCGGGGGCCATAGGTTTCACTAGTGGCTTCTCTCATGATAGCATATATTACGGTGCGTGAACAAATTACTGCCGAGCAATTGATAGAATATCACATAGTTATGAGAATATCTAGGCATGATCATGAACACAGGCATCACGTCCGTGTCAAGTAGACTGAAATGATTCTGCATCTATTACTATTACTCCACACATCGACCGCTATCCAGCATCGATCTAGAGTATTAAGTTCATAAGAACAGAGTAACACATTAGGCAAGATGACATGATGTAGAGGGATAAACTCAAGCAATATGATATAAACCCCATCTTTTTATCCTCGATGGCAGCAATACAATACATGTCGGTTACCTGTCTATCACTGGGATCGAGCACCGCAAGATTGAACCCAAAGCTAAGCACTTCTCCCATTGTAAGAAAGATCAATCTAGTAGGCCAAACTAAACCGAAAATTCGAAGAGACTTGCAAAGATATCAAATCATGCATATAAGAATTCAGAGAAGAATCAAATATTGTTCATAGATAATCTTGATCATAAACCCACAATTCATCGAATCTCGGCAAACACATCACAAAAAGTATTACATCGAATAGATCTCCAAGAACTTTGTATTGAGAACCAAAGAGAGAGAAGAAGCCATCTAGCTAATAACTATGGACCCGGAGGTCTGTGGTAAACTACTCACACATCATTGGAGAGGCTATGGCGTTGATGTAGAAGCCCTCCGTGATCGAATCCCCCCACCCGGCAGATCGCCGAAAAAGGTCCCCAGATGAGATCTCACGGGTACAGAAGGTTGCGGCGATGGAAAAGTGGTTTTGTGGCTTCCCTGGATAATTTTAGGGTATAAGAGTATATATAGGCGAAAGAAGTAGGTCGGTGGAGCTCCATGGGGCCCACGAGGATGGGGGCACGCCTACCCCCTTGGCCGCGCCGCCCTACCTCGTGGCCGCCTCGTTGCTTCCTTGACCTCAACTCCAAGTCTCTTGGATTGCGTTTGTTCCAAAAAAGATCCTCGCAAAGGTTTCCTTCCGTTTGGATTCCATTTGATATTCCTTTTCTGTGGAACACTGAAATAGGCAAGAAAACAGCAGTTTGCACTGGGCCTTCGGTTAGTAGGTTAGTCCCAAAAATAATATAAAAGTGCATATTAAAGCCTATTAAACATCCAAAACAGATAATATAATAGCATGGAACAATCAAAAATCATAGATACGTTGGAGACATATCACTGTCCTACGGTGCCCTTCGTCTCGCGTAAACGTGTGGGGCCCCTGCTGTAAGGTGTTGCAATATGTTCATGGTTCGCTTACGGTGGGTTGCGAGAGTGACATAAACTTAAACCCAAGTAGGTGGGGTATGACGTATGGGAATAAAGAGGACTTGATACTTAATGCTATGGTTGGGTTTCATGACCTTAATGATCTTTAGTAGTTGCGGATGCTTGCTAGAGTTCCAATCATAAGTGCATATGATCCAAGTAGAGAAATTATGTTAGCTCATGCCTCTCCCTCATATAAAGTTACAAGAATGATTACCGGTACTTGTTATCGATTGCCTAGGGACAAATGACTTTCTTATTGACAAAAGCTTTCCACTTTTATTACCTTGCAATTTATCCGTGGTTTTATTCTCGCAAAGTACTTGTAGTTTTATCCTTGCAAAATAGTTTCATACTTGTTTCTGGTAAAGCGAACGTCAAGCGTGCGTAGAGTTGTATCGGTAGTCGATAGAACTTGAGGGGATATTTGTTCTACCTTTAGCTCCTCGTTGGGTTCGACACTCTTATTTATCAAAGAAGGCTACAAATGATTCCCTATACTTGTGCGTTATCAACAGGGCTTTGGCGAGGTGTGTATGTGGTTTGGGCTAGCCCAGCGCACACACACACCTGCCCAGCCCCCGCGGGGGGCGCACGAGGGAGAGCATCGGGTAACTGCCGTCCTCCCTGACGCAAAACAAAGAAGCGAGCAAAGAAGTAGAGAAAAAGGGGCTCAATCAAGCAATCGAGAAACGCCAGAACTCCAAATTTCATAAAAAGGCTGCAACCAGCTATAAAAAGCAAATGAACAGTCGCGTCCGGCACCTAGTCTACTCTTCTCACCAGCGCGGAGCTAAGTGCTGCCACTAGGACGTGGGATGGAGCCCCTGAGGTCCGAGGGCGGGCCTCCGGAGACTCCGGGGCATGTACAACCCCACTCATTATTACGTGAGAGTTTCACGAGCGGAGACCTTCACAGGCACTGAAGACTTGAAGAGCCGCTCCTCGAAGACACCGGGCTCCTGGGGCTGATGCCTTGACGCCCTCTTGGCGATATCATTCGCTTCCTTGTTTGTGCCACGGGGCATGTCGTGGAATTGTCACGGCAGATGTCCTTAGTGTCAGGACTTAGTCGCGAGGCCAACGCATCTATGTTGTAGCTTGAGAGGGGTTGAGCGGGATGAGAGACGCGATGTTTTACCCAGGTTCGGCCCCTCACAGTGGAGGTAAAAGCCTACATCCTGCTTCATTGATATTGATGATGATGATCACGGTTACAAGAGTGCTCTATCTCGAGAGCTATTGTCTAAACCTAACTTGTCCAACTTGTGGAACTTGTGAATCCTCTCCTCTTGGGGTGCCCTGCCCCTCCTTATATATGTTGAAGGGGTGGTTTACATGACTAGTCCTATTAGGACTAGGATTACTCTATTACAATTGGAGTCCTAGTCTTGCCTCCTTTGTAAGGGAATATTCCTTGTGCTTTTCTCATAAACCGGCACACCATTAAACGTGAACCGGCCTTCTGGGCCATGGGCCTCGTCATCCATCTGACCCGCCCGCCGGGTTACTAATGAACCGCCAAGACCGGGCGGGTAGCCCGTGAACCGCCATGCTCCGGGCGGGTTACCAGTGAGTCATCCAGTCCGGCCGGTTTACACTTCCGGTCAGTTTACGCCGTGGGGTATATCCCCGACATTAGCCCCCAAGTTTAGCTTGGATTTATTCATGGTAAACTTATGTTGCAAAATAAACACAAGAACAAATTTGACAAGTTATGCTCCGAATTAAGAATTTTTGTAAACCGGTACCTGATCATCCTTAAGTCCTTGTTATTTCCTCCTTCTGGGAAATCCGGGTCAACAGTCCAGCTTCATAATCAATTTGCCGACATTGGTTTGTCACCGAGAAATATTGTGAAGAATAACTCCTTTGACTCAGCTCCCAAAGCGCCGGTTTAAGAAATATGGGTCTGAAAATACTTATCTGATATTCAGCCGGTTTGAAGATGTAAAACTTGCCGGTTTAATATTACCGAAATGGCCGGTTTATAAATATTGATGGCACCGGGTCATAATTGTTGTCGACACCAGGTCATGTAATTGATCTTCCTGATTTGCTCAAAACCGATAAAATGAAGATGTTCCTCCTTTATATGCATAATACCTGTAGCCCCCAAGTCTTAAGAGGAGAACATAGTGATAACTTAAGACTTGCTCCAATAAGTGTTTCAACCTTGAAGAAATCCGGTTTGTTCATCTCAATTATATAAACTGAATACTCCATATATGTAGCCCCCAAGTGCCGGGTTGTCATGTTTGCAGCAACCTGGGACTTGTAATTGCTTGATGCTTATAAAAACTTCAACCAGTGTAGCCCCCAAGGGCCGGGTCATTATGCAATAATGAGCAGGGACTTTGTAAATATAATCTTGTAAACTTTGAACAACAACGTGTAGCCCCCAAGGGACGACTTAGTAAGATAATACTGAACTGGGACTTGATATATATACTTTAATGAAAATAACATATTATAATGTAGCTTCCATCGTAGGGCTTGAACCCACGTCCACAAGGTTAAGAGCTTTGTGCTTTACCAACTGAGCAATGGATCCTTCAATATTATGGACGAAAACTTGTGTACCTTGAATTGTTGACAGGAGCAATTGGTAGCCTCCAAGGGCCGGCTCATTATAATATGATGAGTCGGGTTTTTAATAAGACTAGTAAAAATGACTTTGCATTAGCCCCCAAGTGTCATGATGCATGCTTGCAGCGACATGAGACTTGCATGTAATCTTGATTTGAATAATGTAGCCCCCAAGTGCCGGGTTGTAAGCCTGCAGCAACTCGGGACTATTCCTTCCATTGTAAAATAAATCATATCCTTTGATAAAATAATAGCCATTGCGCTAAAGCGGCTTTGAAAACTCAATAATACCGGTTATTAATAACCATAAAAATCCAGCCATGTTGGCTATTCAAGATAATATAATCCGGTGAAAACCTTATTCATTCAATATCATAATGAATAATATGACCCAATTGATTTATAAACGCATGATTCCAATGGCGCAATCCAAATATATATACTAGCGACTTATAGTCCAAAACCAGGCCGGTTAAACAATCCTGTTTCTGCATACAACAAGTTTAAAGTGTCCTGGCGGTTTACCGCCGGACGGGTCATAATGCCCAACATATAACCCGGGTTTATAACCAAGGCTGCACTTAAGAATAATCAAATATATCATACCCGTGACATTGAATCACATTGTTGGTTTTACCAACTTTTTGTAGTAAGGGTGATAACCCAAATCTTGAGTACTGATAACTCCTTCCATATTGTGCCGGTTTATGATAAAACCGTGCCGGGCTGTGATAAAAACCGGTTTACTCCATAAGAGGATGTTAACAATAAGGATCAAACCGGGCAAATAGTCTCCGGATTGACGTGAACTGTGTTCCGTCAATTGATTGGTTGAAAACTTTGTCGGTTTAAAAAACGCAATAAAAAGAAAGAAATATCTTTCAAAGAAAAGTGCGAAGCAAAAGCAATGACAAAACCGTTTGCAAAAAAGGTTTATTTGAGCTGATCAAATGGCGTTACCATGGCCGAACACAACCAAGCTCCCGTTAGGTGTAACTATGGTTCTAGTCAGCCAGCTCCCCAAATGAAACCGTGGCATTTATGCCGACCAAGTGGCATGGCAATGGTTCGGGTTCGACCAAGCCCCCAAGTGATTCTGTGGCCTTAGGCCGATCAAGAGGCATGAGTGGTTCAGACGTGACCAAGTCCCCAAGTGATCTGGTGGCTCTCGCCTATCAAGAGGTATGGTATTGGTTCGGACACGACCAATCCTCCAAGTGATATAACACAATGCTTTTAAAAAGCAAACTCAAGGGGTAAACCGAAGGCCGCTTTAGAACAACTCCGTGTAACCACACATGATGTAAAAGAACAGAGACCCCGATTTATGAAGCAAAAGCCCCCATGTGATCAATAATATGTCAGGCCAGTAAGGCGGGATACCCATGTTTGAACCGCGCATCATGGCAGCAGGTCCTCTTTGGCAATTTTTAACTTTTTGCAAGAGATATATTCTTCTTGAACCGGGATCTTGAACCGGATATTGAGAGCTTCAAAGCTTTGTGGGAGACATCTTTCCCTTAAACCGGATTTTAAACCGGAATCTTCATTTTCAGCCGGAAAATTTTCTGACGGCCTTTAAACTCAAACTTGCGAGAAGTTAATTCCTTTTTGAACCGGAAATTCTTAAACCGGATTTGAGAGCTTCAGAGCTTTATTGGAGAACAAATTTCCCTTGTACCGGATTGTAAACCGGAATCCTTTTCTGATGACCCGAAACTTCTTCATTGAGCCGAGATTTTGTAACTGTCATATACTTTCTAATCCAGAAACCTTCTGACAGCACGATGTGAATCCGGGACTGGGTTATCTTTCCCTCCAATGTATTGGGGTTCTTAACTTCACTGAAAACCGGCAACGTTTGCTAAGTCATATCATTGTAGCCCCCAAGTCTCAAGGTGACTCGAGGAGTTGGCTTGAGATTCTCCATATTTGACCATGATATAAACCGGCATAACTTGTATATCATTGGTGTTGACAGCACGATGTGAATCCACAGAAGGTTGAGGTGACTGCGGCGGGTTATAAATGATCCCGTATGAGCCGTGTCAGCAACTCGGCCAATGGTTCCTTCCAACTGGCTCCTTGAAGTTTAACCAAACTATAGTAGCGGTGACTTGTGTGCATGTCCATTGAACCATCCAGTGCAGACGACGGTTGATGATATTTTCCTCCAATTTGTGGGAAGAAAGGCGGGTTACCCATGTTCATACTCAAGAAACAGCTCATGCAGACAGGTGCGGCCCGGTATGTTGATGTAGACCAGGCCGCGAGAGACGGACGACAAGGACGACCGCAACATCAGAGGCAGCTCGGACAGATGAGTCGGCCGCAGCATTATAAACTGGTGCGGACGGGGAAGATCGGCACCGGTGTCGTAAACCGGCTAGGACGGGCGAGTTAATCGCGGGCGCGGTCCCGGCAAGCTGATGTAAACCGGGCCACAGGGACGGCGACCTTCTCACGTTCATTCACCGGGTGGTAGGACACGGACGAAACACCAGTGCAGAACGTTGCTAGCGCGTGCTCCGTGCCCGTAACATAACGCCTCATTTGTAATGAACGATTGCCCTGCATAAACAATATTGCAGACCAAGGCAAAGATAAACTGCTCTTTGATAAAAATAATATGTGCTAATCAAATATATTTCATATGGGTGTCACCTGATGTGTTTAGGCCGGAAATAACCCGCCATGAAGTTGATGATAGCTGTATGAAGCTGAAATTAATCATGGGTGAACCGGCCACAGTGTGGTAAACCGGTGCAGACGGGTGAGTCGGCCGTGATGTTTGTAAACCGGCGCGGACAATGAGTCGGCCACATGCGTGGACGGATGTAAACCGAACAGCGGGGGCGGCGATTTGCGTGTGTATCCGTCGAGCAACATGGCCCGGAAGAACGCCACTGCAAAACTATGCCGGAACGCGCTCCATGTCCGCGGTATAACAATACATTTGTCATAAATAATTATCCTGCATAAAAACATTGCAGCAAAAATAGATTGTTTTTTGACAAAAAACAATATGTGTTAAAAGTAGACTCGGATGAATATCACCTGATTTATCCAGACGACAAATGATCCATGCGCAGGCT
This sequence comes from Triticum dicoccoides, assembly GCF_002162155.2. Taxonomy (NCBI): domain Eukaryota; kingdom Viridiplantae; phylum Streptophyta; class Magnoliopsida; order Poales; family Poaceae; genus Triticum; species Triticum dicoccoides. Next base: position 408,001,051 of record NC_041388.1, on the reverse strand, counting down.
AGAATTTGATCGGACCAAATATCAGTGTAGATGTGCCATGCATGGCTGTTATTCTGTCTTTCTCTTCCTCTTTCTTTCCAATGATGGACAAGGCAGCTGCTCCTTTTTTTTAATCAGCCTGAGCAACTTTCGCAACCGATGATAGATCTTGCTGGAGGTAGCACATGTTGGTAAAAAGCAAAAGGCTGGACTAGCACTCTGTACTAGCGCAAGTACTAGTGCCTTCACACGTACCAATGGATAATGGAGTAGTAGCTGATGACTTGACTTCGGTTTTCGCACACATATTTGATTTTGCCTTTTGAACTTGGGCTCAAATTTGACCGGATTAATACTACTAGTAATAGTAATTTCCCCCAGCTGTCTCTGGCATCACGTGCCTCCTGTTTCAGATAGGAAACAATGCTTGTTGCTATTTTGGTTTTGACTGTGCTGGACAGGCTGCTCCAGCAGCGGATCTATCTCCTGGCGTATCCTTTCCTTTCTTATTTTATTCTGAACTCGGCTGATCTAGCTTGTCCTCTGCCTGGACTAGGTCAATGTATTGATAGTAGAAAAATATATGGGATATTGGAGCCGCAAACTCAGTGATTGGTACGCGTACACAACTCCTGTCGGTTTCGGTCTCTTGCACACGGTATTTCCAACATCGATCTGGCTTCGGATCATTGATGAATTGACGACTTGATGGATCGTTAGATGCCACGCACAACAATCGCCGAGGAAATTTGATCACGTCCCTCCGATTGCACAATGACGCGAGGATTAGATTCATGTTGGCCTCATAAATTGGCAGATTGCCCGACGACAGCGATGGACAAGTTGTAGCCCTAATTTTCTTGAACCTTAAATCTCACAGATCTAAAATCTGGTTTGATGAACTGAAGTTGATGCACACCCTTCCAAACCGGCTCATCCGGAAAATTGCAAACTTCTCGATCCTTGGAGAGATCCCTCCAAGAACTCAACACCACCGTGCGCAGGCCCCACGGTGGACGCCAACTGTCGTGGAATTGTCACGGCAGATGTCCTTAGTGTCAGGACTTAGTCACGAGGCCAACGCATCTATGTGGTAGCTTGAGAGGGGTTGAGCGGGATGAGAGACGCGATGTTTTACCCAGGTTCGGCCCCTCACGGTGGAGGTAAAAGCCTACATCCTGCTTCATTGATATTGATGATGATGATCACGGTTACAAGAGTGCTCTATCTCGAGAGCTATTGTCTAAACCTAACTTGTCCAACTTGTGGAACTTGTGAATCTTCTCCTCTTGGGGTGCCCTGCCCCTCCTTATATATGTTGAAGGGGCGGTTTACATGACTAGTCCTATTAGGACTAGGATTACTCTATTACAATTGGAGTCCTAGTCTTGCCTCCTTTGTAAGGGAATATTCCTTGTGCTTTTCTCATAAACCGGCCCACCATTAAACGTGAACCGGCCTTCTGGGCCATGGGCCTCGTCATCCATCTGACCCGCCCGCCGGGTTACTAATGAACCGCCAAGACTGGGCGGGTAGCCCGTGAACCGCCAAGCTCCGGGCGGGTTACCAGTGAGTCATCCAGTCCGGCCGGTTTACACTTCCGGCCGGTTTACACCGCGGGGTATATCCCCGACAGGGCACGTGCTGCAGTTCTAGGCACAAGAATAGCTTCTCCATTTAGCGTACCTCCACGAGGTATGCCTCCAAGTGCTCATCCTTCGGCTCGTACACCTTGTTGGAAAACTTGATGAGGAGCTGGGAGTCGCCCTTGATGGTGAGGCATTGTTGGGGAACACAATAATTTCAAAAAGAAATCCTACGCACACACAAGATCTATCATGGTGATGCATAGCAACGAGAGGGGAAGAGTGTTGTCCACGTACTCTTGTAGACCGTAAGCGGAAGTGTTATGACAATGCGGTTGATGTAGTCGTACGTCTTCACGATCCGACCGATCCTAGTACCAAAAGTACGGCACCTCCACGATCTGCACACGTTCGGCTCGGTGATCTCCCGCGAACTCTCGATCCAGCTAAGTGTCGAGGGAGAGCTTCATCAGCACGATGGCGTGATGAAGGTGATGATGAAGCTACCGTCGCAGGGCTTCGCCTAAGCACTATGATGATATGACCGAGGTGGATTATGGTGGAGGGGGCACCGAACACGGCTAAGGGATCAATGATCAACTTGTGTGTCTATGGGGTGCCCCCTGGCCATTTATATAAAGGATGGAGGGAGGAGGAGGCCGGCCCTCATAGGGCGCGCCCAAAGTGTGGAGTCCTACTAGGACTCCCTAGTCCTAGTAGGATTCCACCTCCCAAATGGAATAGGAAAAAGGGAAGGGAGAATGAGAAGGAAAGAAGGGGGCGCCCCCTTTCCCTAGTCCAATTTGGACCAGTCCATGGGGAAGGGGCGCGGCCACCCTTGAGGGCTTTCTCTACTTTCCCGTATGGCCCATTAAGGCCCAATACGAATTCCCGTAACTCTTCGGTACTCCGAAAAATACCTGAATCACTCAGAACCTTTCTGATGTCCGAATATGGCCTTCCAATATATCGATCTTTACGTCTCGACCATTTCAAGACTCCTCGTCATGTCCCCGATCTCATCCGGGACTCCGAACAAACGTTGATACATCAAAACACACAAACTCATAATACCGATCGTCACCGAATGTTAAGCGTGTGGACCCTACGGGTTCGAGACCTATGTAGAAATGACCGAGACACGTCTCCGGTCAATGACCAATAGAGGAACCTGGATGTTCATATTGGCTCCCACATATTCTATGAAGATATTTATCGGTCAAACGGCATAACGATATACGTTGTTCCCTTTGTCATCGGTATGTTACTTGCCCGAGATTCGATCGTCGGTATCCTCATACCTAGTTCAATCTCGTTACTGAAAAGTCTCTTTACTCGTTCCGTAATGCATCATCCCACAACTAACTCATTAGTCACAATGCTTGCAAGGCTTAGAGTGATGTGCATTACCGAGAGGGCCCAGAGATACCTCTTCGATACACAGAGTGACAAATCCTAATCTCGATCTATGCCAACTCAACAAACACCATCAGAGACACCTGTAGAGCATCTTTATAATCACCCAGTTACGTTGTGCCGTTTGATAGCACACAAGGTGTTCCTCCGGTATTCGGGAGTTGCATAATCTCATAGTCAGAGGAACATGTATAAGGTATGAAGAAAACAGTAGCAATAAAATTGAACGATCATTATGCTAAGCTAACGAATGGGTCTTGTCCATCACATCATTCTCTAATGATGTGATCCCGTTCATCAAATGACAACACATGTACATGGCTAGGAAACTTAACCATCTTTGATTAACGAGCTAGTCAAGTAGAGGCATACTAGGGACACTCTGTTTGTCTATGTATTCACACATGTACTAAGTTTCCGGTTAATACAATTCTAGCATGAATAATAAACATTTATCATGATATAAGGAAATAAAAATAACTACTTTATTATTGCCTCTAGGGCATATTTCCTTCAGTCTCCCACTTGCACTAGAGTCAATAATCTAGTTCACATCGTCATGTGATTTAACACCAATAGTTCACATCTTTATGTGATTAGTTCACATCTCCATGTGACTAACACCCAAAGGGTTTACTAGAGTCAATAATATAGTTCACATCGCTATGTGATTAACACCCAAAGAGTGATCATGTTTTGCTTGTGAGAGAAATTTAGTCAACGGGTCTGCCACATTCAGAGCCGTATGTATTTTGCAAATTTTCTATGTCTACAATGCTTTGCACGGACGTGATCTAGCTAATTGCTCGCACTTTCGATATATATCTAGATCGAGACTTAGAGTCATCCAGATCGGTGTCAAAGCTTGCATCGACGTAACTCTTTACGATGAACTCTTTGTCACCTCCATTACCGAGAAACATTTCCTTATTCCACTAAGGATATTTTTGACCGTTGTCCAGTGATCCACTCCTAGATCACTATTGTAACCTCTTGCCAAACTTATGGTGAGGTACACAATAGGTCTGGTACCCAACATAGCATACTTTATAGAACCTATGACTGAGGCATAGGGAATGACTTTTCATTCTCTTTCTATTTTCTGCCATGGTCGGGTTTTGAGTCTTTACTCAACTTCGCACCTTGCAACACAGGCAAGAACTCCTTTGACTTTTCCATTTTGAAGTACTTCAAAATCTTGTCAAGGTATTTACTCACTGAAAATATATCAAGCGTCTTGATCTATCTCTATAGATCTTGATGCTCAATATGTAAGTAGCTTCATCGAGGTCTTTCTTTGAAAAACTCTTTTCAAACACTCCTTTATGATTTCTAGAAAATTATACGTTATTTATGATCAACAATATGTCATTCACATATACTTATCAGAAATGTTGTAGTGCTCCCACTCACTTTCTTGTAAATATAGGCTTCACCGCAAGTCTGTATAAAACCATATGCTTTGATCACTTTATAAAAGTATATATTCCAACTCCGAGATGCTTGCACCGGTCCATAGATGGATCGGTGGAGCTTGCACACTTTGTTAGCACCTTTAGGATTGACAAAACCTTCTTGTTGCGTCATATACAACTCTTCTTTAAGAAATCCATTAAGGAATGCAGTTTTGACATCCATTTTTCAGATTTCATAAAATGTGGCAATTGCTAACATGATTCGGACAGACTTAAGCATCGCTACGAGTGAGAAAATCTCATCATAGTCAACATCTTGAACTTGTCGAAAACCTTTTGCGACAACTCGAGCTTTGTAGATAGTGACACTACTATCAGTGTTCATCTTCCTCTTGAAAATCCATTTATTCTTAATGGCTCACCGATCAACGGGCAAGTCAACCAAAGTCCATACTTTGTTCTAGTACATGGATCTCATCTCAGATTTCATGGCTTCAAGCCATTTCGCGGAATTTGGGCTCATCATCGCTTCCTCATAGTTCGTAGGTTCGTCATGGTCAAGTAACATGACCTCCAGAACAGGATTACCGTACCACTCTAGTGCGGAATGTATTCTGGTTGACCTACAAGGTTTGGTAGTAACTTGATCTGAAGTTTCTTGATCATCATCATTAACTTCCTCACTAATTGGTGTAGGAATCACTAGAACTAATTTCTGTGATGAACTACTTCCCAATTCAGGAGAAGTTACAATTACCTCATCAAGTTTTACATTCCTCCCAATCACTTCTTTCGAGAGAAACTTCTTCTCTAGAAAGGATCCATTCTTAGCAACGAATATCTTGCCTTCGGATCTGTGATAGAAGGTGTACCCAACAGTTTCCTTTGGGTATCCTATGAAGATGCATTTCTCTGATTTGGGTTCGAGCTTATCAAGTTGAAATTTTTTCACATAAGCATCATAGCCCCAAACTTTAAGAAACGACAGCTTAGGTTTCTTGCTAAACCATAGTTCATATGGTGTCGTCTCAATAGATTTATATGGTGTCCTATTTATGTCACACCCTAGCTAGTCATGCATTAGAGTGTTGCATCATGTTTACTCTTTCATCAGAAACTTGAAATGGGGATCTGTGAAACCCTCAGAATCATTTTGAAAATGATCCAAATAAAAATTTCTCCAAAAGGGTCCAAGAAAATGCTCATGTTGCTCTCTGAAAATATTGGACAGAGATAAAAAAAATCAAACCAATATTTTTAGTGGCTCATGGACATTTATTTTGGGCATTTGGAATTAATGCATAAATATTTGCTTTGGAAATATATTTCTATATATATTAATATATGTCCAAATATTATGCCAATTATAAAGGAGCTCTGGAATAATATATCTAGCCCCTGCAAAAATTGGCATAAGTTAAATAAATGATTTAATATATTATTTAAAACAAAACAAATGTCAGAAATTAGAAAACAGAAAAAAAAATAAAAGGGAGAAGCTTACCTGGGCTCCTCCCTGTGCAGCCCAGCCAGCTGGCCGGCCCAGCCAGCAGGCGGCCCAGCCCGCCTCCCTCCTCTGTCGTCTTCGTCCCGACAGAGGGAGGGGAGTGTGGCCGGCGCGCGCGCCCGCCACCGCGCCACGCCACCTCTCTCCCTGCTTGCCTGCCCTCCCCTCCTCGCTCGTTGCCCTGGACGACGCCACGCCTCCCCCCCTGCTCTCTCTCACTCTCCCCCGGCTCTCC
>NC_041388.1:407971190-407994656 GCF_002162155.2 Triticum dicoccoides | reverse complement strand
CACGGCCGAACACCACCGTCGCCGCCGTTCGCCATAGCAGCCATCTCCGGCCACCCCTCGCTCCCCCGACTAGCTCAGGAGCTCCGCCACAACCTCCTCTTCCTCCCCACCGCTCCACGGGCCTCCGGAAGCCCTGCATCGCCGCCACGTCGCCGTTCCCCTCTTCGGGCTCCGATCATCGTCGCCGTCGAATTCGTCGTCTCCGGCGCGTCCCCGAGCCCGCTAACCACCTCTGCAGCTCCGCGGTGAGCCCCCGGATCGTTTCCCCCTTCTCCCCTGGTCTCTCCCGACCTCTAGGCCCTAGCCCCACTTTGGCCGAGAGCTCCACGCCGCCAGCGATGTCACCGTCGTGGCCACGGTCACCGTAGCACCCAACCGAGCACACTATCGTGCTCCACACCTCACTAGGATCACGCAGCACACACTAACGCCTCCCCAAACCCCCTGCAACATCGATCCCGACCGCACCCGAACTCCGGCGGCCGCAGCCGAGCTCGCCGCCGTCGACTCCGGCCACCCCAGGCCCAGCCACGGCCACCGTTCGACGCGCGGGAGCAAGAGCTTTCCAACGAGCCCAAGCACGGCCTCGCCCGTGCCTTGTAGCGCGATCCCGCGACGCGCCGCCGTCTCGGACCTCGCCGGCGTCACGTCGCCGGTGGGTTTGACCCACCTTGACCACGGCAGGACCCCCCCTGAGTCCCTGACAGGTGGGCCCAGCCCTGTAGCTAATTAGGATTAGCGCTAACCACTATTAGTTAACCCCTGACACTGACCAGTGGGCCCCAGCGCCACTAATTAGTAATTAGAATTAATTTAACCCTGTTTAACCCCCCTGTCACTGACGTGTGGGCCCCACACGTCAGGTTTGACCTCAGCCAGCCGCAGTTGACCACTGACGTCATGCTGACGTCATACTGGCGCAATAATCATATTTCTGGATTTAATTTAAATCAGGAAATTTCAGAATATTATTTAAACTTCAAAAATTCATAACTTTTATTCTGTAACTCCAAATTGGACAAATTATATATGAAAAATGATCAGAAAAATCCAATCTATCCATCTGTACTATTTTCATGCATGATCAAACAAGTTAAATTGATGTTTTAAGCAGAACAAGGAAAAGCACTTTAAAAGGCCATATTTGAATTTGAAATTTGAATCCTTGATTCAAATTTGTTCAAACCCTTCTGGTTTTAGTTGCATTAGCCCAATACACTCATTTTGCCATGTCTCATGCATGCATCATATTGTTGCATACTGTTTGGTAATGGTTGTGTATCGGTGCTCTCTGCGGCAGGTTCTGTCTTCGAGGAATACCGTGATTACCCTAACGAAGAACCGTATCAGTGCATCGAACCATCAGGCAAGCAACCAACCATTTGATCATATCGATACAATCCTATGTTCTCGCTCCTGCTCTCTTTTACTGCATTAAGACAACGCGTTTCAAACTGCTGTGTGCTACGGTAGTTGAACCCATTTCCTCTGCATGACCTGTCATTGCCACAGTAACTAGATGAAACCCACTAGCATGTGTAGGAGTTGTCTGAGCCATATGTATGTGTTGTTCCTACCTTGCTATGCCTGCTATGCTTAGAGTCGTGTCAGGTCTGGTTCATCAGGCCGACCTTAAGCACTGAGATCTGTATGCGTGATTTAAGATACAGCTACTACCATGCATTGGGCCCTGAAATATGACCCCGCTCGACTTCTTATTCACCCTAGCTCTCTGTCCAGGAGTTGCAAGTAGTTTCTGGTGTTTGTAGCCTACTGGAGGCCGTGGACAGCGCTGACCATAGGGGTGGGCTGTGATGCGGTAGGTACGTGGCCGGGTGTACCGAATACCCGTTAGGTATCTCGGGAACCCTGTTCACATCGTTCGGGGCCGTATGGGAAACCCCGGCCGGACTCCCTGTGGATGGAACCTGAATAGGCGATAAACCTGGACTAGAGGCTTAAGTGTTTAGGTAGGTCGTGGTCTACACCCACGTCGGCTTTCGCTTGAAGTCTGCCGAGCACATGTCGTGTGCAGACGCTAAGTGGTGGAAACATGTATGAAGAAGTACACCCCTGCAGGGTTATCATAATCTATTCGAATAGCCGCGTCCGCGGTAAAGGACTACTTGGTTGCCTATACAGTTCATAGACAAGTAAATGGAAACTGTTAAAAGCCTCAAGATAAGCGTGAGTGCCGAGGATGGCTCTTCCGTAGGAAGACGGAGGCGAATCCTCGGTAGTGTATTGAATTGGTGAGTAGTGGACTCGTGTGCGCAAAACCATTTCAAGTTGGAGTATCGTAGGATAGTCTAGCCAAGAGTCAAAGCTGGCTTGCTGCAATAACTCCACCAACCCTTCTTGATAATATGCATGTATGTAGGTTCTGATGTAAGTCTTGCTGAGTACCTTTGTACTCATGTTGCTATAATCTACATTTTTACAGAAGACGCTGCAACCCCTTCTGATGGGTTCTATGTAGACGTTGACATCAACGAGTAGGCTAAAAGACCCAGGTGGTGACCCTGATCTTGTGAAGGACCACGTAGTATAGTTAGGCTTTCCAAGCCTCTTTTATTTTACTAGTTGTCTGTACTCAGACAAGTTACTTCCGCTGCTGGTTTGTATGACTGTATGACTTGTATGTTGGGTCGTGAGACCCGTACCTTTGTGTATGTTATGTATGGCTCTCTGAGCCTTAAATAAAGTACTTGTGTCGTAGAGTCATGTTGTGATGCTCCGTTGTATTTGCACATATCGAGCATATTGTGTGTATGATTGAAATGCTTGGTATGTGTGGGATCTGACTATCTAGTTGTTTATCTTTAGTAGCCTCTCTTACCGGGAAATGTCTCCTAGTGTTACCGCTGAGCCATGGTAGCTTGCTACTGCTCTGGAACACTTAGGCTGGCCGGCATGTGTCCTTCTTCGTTCCTGTGTCTGTCCCTTCGGGGAAATGTCACGCGATGAATACCGGAGTCCTGTTAGCCCGCTACAGCCCGGTTCACCGGAGTCCTGCTAGCCCAGTGCTACAGCCTGGATTCACTCGCTGATGACCGACACGTTCGATGCTGGGTCATGGATGCCTGTCCCTGTAAGTCTGTGCCGCTTTGGGTTTACGACTAGCCATGTCAGCCCGGGCTCCTTATCATATGGATGCTAGCGACACCGTCATATACGTGTGCCAAAAGGCGCAACCGGTCCCGGGCAAAGGTAAGGCGACACCCGTGGGAATACCGTGCGTGAGGCCGCAAAGTGATATGAGGTGTTACATGCTAGATCGATGTGGCATTGAGTCGGGGTCCTGACACCGTAGGGGTGGGCTGTGATGCGGTAGGTACGTGGCACGGTGTACCGAATACCCGTTAGGTATCTCGGGAACCTTGTTCACATCGTTCGGGGCCGTATGGGAAACCTCGGCCGGACTCCCTGCGGATGGAACCTGGATAGGCGATAAACCTGGACTGGAGGCTTAGGTGATTAGGTAGGTCGTGGCCGACACCCACGTTGGGCTTCCGCTTGAAGGTTGCCGAGTACATGTCGTGTAAACGACGGTAAGTGGTGAGAGCGTGTATGAAGAAGTACACCCCTGCAGGGTTAACATGATCTATTCGAATAGCCGCGTCCGCGGTAAAGGACTACTTGGTTGCTTATACAGTTCATAGACAAGTAAATGGAAACTGTTAAAAGCCTCAAGATAAGTGTGAGTGCCGAGGATGGCTCTTCCGTAGGAAGACGGAGGCGGATCCTCGGTAGTGTATTGAATTGGTGAGTAGTGGACTCGTGTGCGCAAAACCATTTCAAGTTGGAGTCTCATAGGATAGTCTAGCCAAGAGTCAAAGCTGGCTTGCTGCAATAACTCCACCAACCCTTCTTGATACTAAGCATGTATGTAGGATCTGATGTAAGTCTTGCTGAGTACCTTTGTACTCATGTTGCTATAATTTACATTTTTACAGAAGACGCTGCAACCCCTTCTGATGGGTTCTATGTAGACGTTGACATCAACGAGTAGGCTGAAAGACCCAGGTGGTGACCCTGAGCTTGTGAAGGACCTTGTAGTATAGCTAGGCTTCCCAAGCCTCTTTTATTTTACTAGTTGTCTGTACTCAGACAAGTTACTTCCGCTGCTGGTTTGTATGACTGTATGACTTGTATGTTGGGTCGTGAGACCCGTACCTTTGTGTATGTTATGTATGGCTCTCTGAGCCTTAAATAAAGTACTTGTGTCATAGAGTCATGTTGTGATGCTTCGTTGTATTTGCACATATCGAGCATACTGTGTGTATGATTGAAATGCTTGGTATGTGTGGGATCTGACTATCTAGTTGTTTATCTTTAGTAGCCTCTCTTACCGGGAAATGTCTCCTAGTGTTACCGCTGAGCCATGGTAGCTTGCTACTGCTCTGGAACACTTAGGCTGGCCGGCATGTGTCCTTCTTCGTTCCTGTGTCTGTCCCTTCGGGGAAATGTCACGCTTTGAGTACCGGAGTCCTGTTAGCCCGCTACAGCCCGGTTTACCGGAGTCCTGCTAGCCCAGTGCTACAGCCCGGACCCATTTGCTGATGACCGACACGTTCGAAGCTGGGTCATGGATGCCTGTCCCTGTAAGTCTGTGCCACTTTGGGTTTACGACTAGTCATGTCAGCCCGGGCTCTTTATCATATGGATGCTAGCGACACTATCATATACGTGAGCCAAAAGGCGCAAACGGTCCCGGGCAAAGGTAAGGTGACACCCGTGGGGATACCGTGCGTGAGGCCGCAAAGTGATATGAGGTGTTATCGGCTAGATCGATGTGACATCGAGTCGGGGTCCTGACAATTTAACATGAATGCAGCTGTCTCTAATGCATAACCCCAAAACAATAGTGATAAATTGGTAAGAGACATCATAGATTGCACCATATCTAATAAAGTATGGTTATGACGTTCGGACACACCATTACGCCGTGGTGTTCTAGGTGGCGTGTGTTGCGAAACTATTCCGCATTGTTTCAAATGAAGACCAAACTCGTAACACAAATATTCTCCTCCATGATTAGATCGCAGAAACTTTATTTTCTTGTTACAATGATTTTCCACTTCACACTGAAATTCTTTAAACTTTTCAAATGTTTCAGACTTATGTTTCATCAAGTAGATATACACATATCTGCTCAAATCATCTGTGAAGATCAGAAAATAATGATACCCGCCGCGAGCCTCAACACTCATCGGATTGCATACATCAGTATGTATTATTTCCAATAAGTCGGTTGCTTGCTCCATTGTTCCGGAGAATGGAATTTTAGTCATCTTGCCCACGAGGCATGGTTCCCAAGCATCAAATGATTAAAAATCAAGTGATTCAAAAAGCCCATCAGTATGGAGTTTCTTCATGCGCTTTACACCAATATGACCTAAATGGTAGTGCCACATATAAGTTGCACTATCATTATTAACTTTGCATCTTTTGGCTTCAATATTATGAATATGTGTATTACTACGATCGAGATTCAATAAACCATTCACCTTGGGTGTATGACCTCAGAAGGTTTTATTCATGTAAACCTAATAACAATTATCCTTGACTTAAATGAATAATCGTATTGCAATAAACATGATCCAATCATAGTATGCTTTACGCAAACACCAAATAACATTTATTTTAGGTTCAACACTAATCCCAAATATAAAGGGAGTGTGCGATGGTGATCTTATCAACCTTGGAATCACTTCCAACTCACATCATCACCTCACCCTTAACTAGTCTCTGTTTATTTTGCAACTCCCGTTTCGAGTTACTACTCTTAGTAACTGAACCAGTATCAAATACTGAGGTGTTGTTATAAACACTAGTAAAGTACACATCAATAACATGTATATTAAATATATACTTTTGTTCACTTTGCCATTTTCTTATCCGCCAAGTATCTAGGGCAGTTCCACTTCCAGTGACCATTTCCTTTGCAGTAGAAGCACTCGTTTCCAGGCTTGGGTCTAGCTTTGAGCTTCTTCATGGGAGTGACAACTTGCTTGCCTTTCCTCTTTGAAGTTCCTCTTTCTTTCCATTTGCCCTTATCTTGAAACTAGTGGTCTTGTTAACCATCAACACTTGATGCTATTTCTTGATTTCTACCTTCACCGATTTCAGCATCTCGAAGAGCTTGGGAATTACTTTCGCCATTCCTTGCCTATTATAGTTCATCACTAAGTTCTAGTAACTTGGTGATAGTGACTAGAGAACTTTATCAATTACTATCTTATCTGGAAGATTAACTCCCACTTGATTCAAGAAATTGTAGTACCCAGACAATCTGAGCACATGCTCACTGGTTGAGCTATTCTCCTCCACCTTGTAGGCAAAGTACTGTCAGAGGTCTCACACCTCTTGACACGGGCATGAGTATGAAATACCAATTTCAACTCTTAGAACATCTTATATGTTCCATGGCGTTCAAAACATTTTTGAAGTCCCGGTTCTAAGCCATAAAGCATGGTGCACTAAACTATTAAGTAGTCATCATACCGAGCTTTGTCAAACGTTCATAACGTGTGCATATGCTCCTGCAATAGGTCTGTCACTAGCAGTGCATCAAGGACATAATTCTACTGTGCAGCAATGAGGATAATCCTCAGATCACAGACCCAGTCCGCATCATTGCTACTATCATCTTTCAACTTATTTTTCTCTAGGAACATATCAATAAATAAACGGGGAGCTACATCGCAAGCTATTGATCTACAGCATAGATATGCAAATACTATCAGGACTGAGGTCATGATAAATTAAAGTTCAGTTAATCATATTACTTAAGAACTCCCACTTAGATAGTCATCCCTCTAGTCATCTAAATAATCACGTGATCCAAATCAACTAAATCATGTCTGATCATGATGTGAGATGGAGTAGTTTTCAATGGTCAACATCACTATGTTGATCATATCTACTATATGATTCACGCTCGACCTTTTGGTCTCCAATGTTCCGAGGCCATGTCTGCATATGTTAGGCTCGTCAAGTTTAACCTGAGTATTCCGCGTGTGTAAAACTGGCTTACACCCGTTGTATGTGAACGTAGAGCTTATCACACCCGATCATCACGTGGTGTCTTGGCATGACGAACTGTCACAACGGTGCATACTCAGGGAGAACACTTATACCTTGAAATTTAGTGAGAGGTCATCTTATAATGCTACCGTCGAACTAAGGAAAATAAGATACATAAAGGATAAACATCACATGCAATCAAAATATGTGACATGATATGGCCATCATCATCTTGTGCCTTTGATCTCCATCTCCAAAACACCGTCATGATCTCTATCGTCACCGGCATGACACCATGATCTCCATCATCTTGATCTCTATCAACGTGTCGTCACATGGTCATCTCACCAACTATTGCTTTTGCAACTATTGCTATCGCGTAGCAATAAAGTAAAGCAATTATATGGCGTTTGCATCTTATGCAATAAAGAGACAACCATAAGGCTCCTACCAGTTGCAGATAACTTTAACAAAACATGATCATATCATACAATAACATTTAGTATCATGTCTTGACCATATCACATCACAACATGCCCTGCAAAAACAAGTTAGACGTCCTCTACGTTGTTGCTGCAAGATTTACGTGGCCGCTACGGGCTGAGCAAGAACCGTTCTTACCTACGCATCAAAAACCACAACGCGGTATAGTGATTGCTTTTTGATCTTCAGAAAGAACCCTGTTCATTGAATCCAATTCAACTAAAGTTGGAGAAACTGACACCCACCAGCCACCTGTGTGTGAAGCACGTCGGTAGAACCAGTCTCGCGTAACCGTGCGCGTAATGTCGGTCTGGGCCACTTCATCCAACAATACCGCCGAATCAAGAATCAACTAGTGACGACAAGAAATATGTATATACCCATGCCCACAACTCCTTTGTGTTCTACTTGTGCATATAACATCTATGCATAAACCTGGCTCGGATGCCACTGTTGGGGAGCGCAGTAATTTCAAAAAAAAAATCCTACGCACATGCAATATCTATCGTGCTGATGCATAGCAACGAGAGGGGAAGAGTGTTGTCCACGTACCCTCGTAGACCGTAAGCGGAAGCGTTATGACGACGCAGTTGATGTAGTCGTACGTCTTCATGATCCGACCGATCCTAGTACCGAAAGTACGGCACCTCCGTGATCTGCACACGTTCGGCTCGGTGATGTCCCACGAACTCTCGATCCAGCTGAGTGTCGAGGGAGAGCTTCATCAGCACGGCGGCGTGATGACAGTGATGATGAAGCTACCGTCGCAGGGCTTCGCCTAAGCGCTACGATGATATGACCAAGGTGGATTATGGTGGAGGGGGCACCACACACGGCTAAGGGATCAATGATCAACTTGTGTGTCTATGGGGTGCCCCCTGGCCACGTATATAAAGGATGGAGGGAGGAGGAGGCCGACCCTCATAGGGCGCGCCCAAAGTGCGGAGTCCTACTAGGACTCCCTAGTCCTAGTAGGATTCCACCTCCCACATGGAATAGGAAAAAGGGAAGGGAGAATGAGAAGGAAGGATGGGGGCGCCCCCTTTCCGTAGTACAATTCGGACCAGTCCATGGGGAAGGGGCGCGGACACCCTTGAGGCCTTTCTCTCCTTTCCCGTATGGCCCATTAAGGCCCAATACGAATTCCCGTAACTCTCTGGTACTCCGAAAAATACCTGAATCACTCGGAACCTTTTCGATGTCCGAATATAGCCTTCCAATATATCGATCTTTACGTCTCGACCATTTCATGACTCCTCGTCATGTCCCAGATCTCATCCGGGACTCCGAACAAACTTCGGTACATCAAAACACATAAACTCATAATACCGATCGTCACCAAACGTTAAGCGTGTGGACCCTACGAGTTCGAGAACTATGTAGACATGACCGAGGCACGTCTCTGGTCAATAATCAATAGCGGAACCTGGATGTTCATATTGTCTCCCACATATTCTACGAAGATCTTTATCGTTCAAACAGCATAACAATATACATTGTTCCCTTTGTCATCGGTATGTTACTTGCCCGAGATTCGATCATCGGTATCCTCATACCTAGTTCAATCTCGTTACTGACAAGTCTCTTTACTCGTTCCGTAATGAATCATCCCACAACTAACTCATTAGTCACAATGCTTGCAAGGCTTAGAGTGATGTGCATTACCGAGAGGGCCCAGAGATACCTCTCCGATACACAGAGTGACAAATCCTAATCTCGATCTATGCCAACTCAACAAACACCATCGGAGACACCTATAGAGCATCTTTATGATCGCCCAATTATGTTGTGACGTTTGATAGCACACAAGGTGTTCCTCTGGTATTCGGGAGTTGGATAAGCTCATAGTCAGAGGAACATGTATAAGTTATGAAGAAAACAGTAGCAATAAAACTGAACGATCATTATGCTAAGCTAACGGATGGGTCTTGTCCATCACATCATTCTCTAATGATGTGATCCCGTTCATCAAATTACAACACATCTCCATGGCTAGGAAACTTAAACATCTTTGATTAACGAGCTAGTCAAGTAGAGGCATACTAGGGACACTCTGTTTGTCTATGTATTCACACATGTACTAAGTTTCCGGTTAATACAATTCTAGCATGAATAATAAACATTTACCACGATATAAGGAAATATAAATAACAACTTTATTATTGCCTCTAGGGCATATTTCCTTCAGGCGCTTCACCCCCAGGGCCACCGTAGCCTTAAGGCGGGCGATCAACCCTTTGTATTCCGCGATGTTGTTGGAGACCTTCTCGCCCCGCTAGAAGCAGAGCTACACAGCGTAGTAGAGCTTGTCCTGGGTGGGCGAAATGAGCACAACCCTAGCCCCCGCGCCATGACACGCAAAGGCGTTGTCGAAGTACATGACCCAGCCGTCTGGTGCTTCGCTCCCTGGCAAGAGAGACCGATCCTCACACGCTTCGGGCCCTGGGGCATCAGTCCACTGCACCATGATGTCGGCAAGTGCGGCTCACTTGATGACCCTGTTGTTGCTAAACTCTAGCTGGAATGCCATGTTCCACTCAACGACCCTTCCTGCTGCATTGGGGTTCCAGAGTATCCTCTCTAGTGGGTAGGCTAAGACGACCTTGATGGGGTGGCCTTGGAAATAGTGGCGTAACTTGCACGAGGCCACGAGGAGTGCGAGCAGAAGCTTCTGCGGCATGGGGTAGTGTGCTCATGCGTCTCGCAACACAGTGTTGATGAAGTACATTGGGTGTTAGATGAGGGTGGAAGTGTTGGTGGAGTCCGACATCTCCTGAGGCTGGGGCACTCCCTAAAGCTGGGGGACCTCAGGAGTTCGGTCGCCTATCGGGGCTATCGCGACCTTAGGAGCGCCGTCTTGTGGTGCCCGGTCATTGCTGGCTCTGTTGTGGCTTCAGGGGCGCCGTCTTGGTGATGCGCCATCCTGACCGGATGCGCGGCATCGGGTGGCAGGCTCTTGGCCTGGCGCTCCTCCCGGACGGCCACCAGCGCTCCGCTAGCGGAATGAGGTGTCGCGGCCAGGTAAAGCACCAGGGGCTCGAGAGGACGAGGCGCCACCATCACCGGTGGGCTGGTCAGGTATCTCTTGAGGTCTTGAAATGCCATGTCGGCCTGTGGAGTCCACTTGAACGACCCCTTCTTCTTCATCAGCTTGAAGAACGGGAGGGCGCGCTCCCCCAGCTTGGAGATGAAGCGCCCCAGTGAGGTTACGCAGCCCATGAGTTTTTGCATTTCGTTGAGAGTCTGCGGCGGGTACATGTCTTCAATTGCTTTGACCTTCTACGGGTTCACCTCAATCCCCCTGTGTGACACGAGGAAACCCAGCAGCTTGCCGAAGGGGATGCCGGTTGAGCCGCGGGTCTACCTTGTGTAGGCTGGCGAAAGTCTCCTCCAAATCCTGAATGAGGGTCCTTGCCTCCCGAGATTTCACTACAATGTCGTCAACGTAGGCCTCAGCATTACTCCCGAGTTGCTGGCCTAGAGAAATGTGCATCAGCCACTAGAAGGTCGCTCCAGCATTACGCAGCCCGGACAGCATGGAGGTGTAGCAGTACACCCCGCACGGGGTTAAGAAAGTCGTCTTCTCTATGCCCTCCACCACCATCTTGATCTGGTGGTAACCTGAGAAAGTATCTAGGAAACACAGCAAGTCGCACTCGGCGGTGGAGTCAACGATCTGATCAATGCACGAGAGCGGGAACGGGTCTTGAGGGCAGGCCTTGTTAAGGTTGGTGAAGTCAACGCACGTGTGTTCCTTCCCGCCTTTCTTGGGCACGACCACCGGGTTCGCCAGCCACTCTGGCGACCGAACCTCACCGATGACACCTGCATCTTGCTACCTCTAGAGCATGTGTTGGTTTTCCCTTGAAGAGGAAAGGGTGATGCAGCAAAGTAGCATAAGTATTTCCCTCAGTTTTTGAGAACCAAGGTATCAATCCAGTAGGAGACAATGCACAAGTCACCTAGTACCTGCACAAACAATCAAGAACCTCGCAACCAACGCAATAAAGGGGTTGTCAATCCCTTCACGGTCACTTGCGAAAGTGAGATCTGATAGAGATAATAAGATAAATATTTTTGGTATTTTGTTGTATATATTGGAAAGTAAAGATTGCAAAATAGTAAACGAGATGCGATAGTAAAAGAGATGCAATATAATAAGAAAGAGACCCGGGGGCCATAGGTTTCACTAGTGGCTTCTCTCATGATAGCATGTATTACGGTGGGTGAACAAATTACTGCCGAGCAATTGATAGAAAAGTGCATAGTTATGAAGATATATAAGGCAATGATCATGAACATAGGCATCACGTCTGCGTCAAGTAGATCGAAACGATTATGCATCTACTACTATTACTCCACACATCGACCGCTATCCAATATGCATCTAGAGTATTAAGTTCATAAGAACAGAGTAACGCATTAAGCAAGATGACATGATGTAGAGAGATAAACTCAAGCAATTGAAGGAAATATGCCCTAGAGGCAATAATAAAGTTATTATTTATTTCCTTATGTCATCATAAATTTTTATTATTCATGCTAGAATTGTATTAACCGGAAACATGATACATGTGTGAATACATAGACAAACAAAGTGTCACTAGTATGCCTCTACTTGACTAGCTCGTTGATCAAAGACGGTTATGTTTCCTAGCCATAGACAAAGAGTTGTCATTTGATTAACGGGATCACATCATTAGGAGAATGATGTGATTGACTTGACCCATTCCGTTAGCTTAGCACTTGATCGTTTAGTTTGTTGCTATTGCTTTCTTCATGACCTATACATGTTCCTATGACTATGAGATTATGCAACTCCCATTTATCGGAGGAACACTTTCTGTGCTACCAAACGTCACAACGTAACTGAGTGATTATAAAGGTGCTCTACAGGTGTCTCCGAAGGTACTTGTTGGGTTGGCGTATTTCGAGATTAGGATTTGTCACTCCGATTGTCGGAGAGGTATCTCTGGGCCCATTCGGTAATGCACATCACTACAAGCCTTGCAAGCATTGCAACTAATGAGTTAGTTGCGGGATGATGTGTTACGGAACGAGTAAAGAGACTTGTCGGTAACGAGATTGAACTAGGTATTGAGATACCGACGATCGAATCTCAGGCAAGTAACATACCGATGACAAAGGGAACAACGTATGTTGTTATGTGGTTTGACCGATAAAGATCTTCGTAGAATATGTAGGAGCCAATATGAGCATCCAGGTTTCGTTATTGGTTATTGACCGGAGACGTGTCTCGGTCATGTCTACATAGTTCTCGAACCCGTAGGGTCCGCACGCTTAAAGTTTGATGACGGTTATATTATGAGTTTATGTGTTTTGATGTACCGAAGGAGTTCGGAGTCTCGGATGAGATCGGGGACATGACGAGGTGTCTCGAAATGGTCGAGACGTAACGATCGATATATTGGACGACTATATTCGGACATCGGAAAGGTTCCGAGTGATTCGGGTATTTTCGGGAGTACGGGGGAGTTACGGGAATTCGTATTGGGCCTTAATGGGTCATACGGGAAAGGAGAAAAAGGCCTCAAAGGGTGGCCGCACCCCTCCCCATGGGCTGGTCCGAATTGGACTAGGGAGGGGGGCGCACCCTTCCTTCCTTCTCCTTTTCCCTTCCCTTTCCTTCCCTCGTACTCCTACTACTTGGAAGGGCTCCTAGTTCTACTAGGAAAGGGGAAATCCTACTCCCGGTGGAAGTAGGACACCCCTAGGGCGCGCCATAGAGAGGGCCGGCCCTCCCCCTCCTCCACTCCTTTATATACGAGGGCAGGGGCACTCCAAAGACACAACAATTGATCTCTTGATCTCTTAGCCGTGTGCAGTGCCCCCCTCCACCATAATCCACCTCGGTCATATCGTAGCGGTGCTTAGGCGAAGCCCTGCGTCGGTAGAACATCATCATCATCACCATGCCGTCGTGCTGACGAAACTTTCCCTCAACACTCGGCTGGATAGGAGTTCAAGGGATGTCATCGAGTTGAACGTGTGCAGAACTCGGAGGTGCCGTGCGTTCGGTACTTGATCGGTCGGATCGTGAAGACGTACGACTACATCAACCGCGATGTGCTAACGCTTCCGCTTTCGATCTACGAGGGTACGTGGACAACACTCTCCCCTCTCGTTGCTATGCATCACCATGATCTTGCGTGTGCGTAGGAATTTTTTCGAAATTACTACGTTCCCCAACAGTGGCATCCGAGCCTATGTTTTATGCGTTGATGTAATATGCATGAGTAGAACACAAGTGAGTTGTGGGCGATATAAGTCATACTGCTTACCAGCATGTCACACTTTGGTTCGGCAGTATTGTTGGATGAAGCGGCCCGGACCGACATTACGCGTACGCTTATGCGAGACTGGTTTTACCGCCATGCTATGCACACAGGTGACTAGCGGGTGTTAGTTTCTCCAACTTTAGTTGAATCGAGTGTGGCTACGCCCGGTCCTTGAGAAGGTTAAAACAACACTAACTTGACAAACTATCGTTGTGGTTTTGATGCGTAGGTAAGAACGGTTCTTGCTCAGCCCATAGCAGCCACGTAAAACTTGAAACAACAAAGTACATGACGTCTAACTTGTTTTTGCAGGGCATGTTGTGATGTGATATGGTGAAGACGTGATGAGATATAAGTTGTTGTATAAGATGATCATGTTTTGTTGAAGTTATCGGCAACTGGCAGAAGCCTTATGGTTGTTTCTTTATTGCATAAGATGCAAGAGCCAAATAATTGCTTTACTTTATCGTTATGCGATAGCAATAGTTGCAAGAGCAATAGTTGGAGAGACGACCATGTGACGACACATTGATATAGATCATGATGATGGAGATCATGGTGTCATGCCGGTGACGATGGAAATCATGACGATGCTTTGGAGATGGAAATCAAAGGCACAAGATTATGATGGCCATATCATGTCACATATTTTGATTGCATGTGATGTTTATCTTTTATACATCTTATTTTGCTTAGTTCGGCGGTAGCATTATAAGATGATCTCTCACTAAATTTCAAGATAAAAGTGTTCTCCCTGAGTATGCATCATTGCCAAAGTTCGTCGTGCCCAGACACCACGTGATGATCGGGTGTGATAAGCTCTACGTCCATCTACAACGGGTGCAAGCCAGTTTTGCACACGCAGAATACTCAGGTTAAACTTGACAAGCCTAGCATATGCAGATATGGCCTCGGAACACTGAGACCGAAAGGTCGAGCGTGAATCATATAGTAGATATGATCAACATAATGATGTTCACCATTGAAAGCTACTCCATTTCACGTGATGATCGGTTATGGTTTAGTTGATTTGGATCACGTGATCACTTAGATGATTAGAGGGATGTCTATCTAAGTGGGAGTTCTTAAGTAATATGATTAATTTAACTTTAATTTATCATGAACTTAGTCCTGGTAGTATTAGCATATCTATCTTGTAGATCAATAGCTCGCGGTGTTGCTCCCCGTTTAATTTTCATATGTTCCTACAGAAAACTAAGTTGAAAAATGTTAGTAGCAATTATGCGGATTGGATCCATGATCTGAGGATTATCCTCATTGCTGCACAGAAGGATTATGTCCTTGATGCACCGCTAGGTGACAGACCTATTGCAGGAGCAGATGCAGACGTTCTGAATGTTTGGCTAGCTCAATATGATGACTACTTGATAGTTTAGTGCACCATGCTTAACGGCTTAGAATCGGGACTTAAAAGACGATTTGAACGTCATGGAACATATGAGATGTTCCAGGAGTTGAAGATAATATTTCAAGCAAATACCCGAGTTGAGAGATATGAAGTCTCCAAGAAGTTCTATAGCTAAAATATGGAGGAGAATAGCTCAAGCAGTGAGCATGTGCTCAGATTGTCTGGATACTACAATCGCTTGAATCAAGTGGGAGTTAATCTTCCAGATAAAATAGTGATTCACAGAATTCTCTAGTCACCATCACCAAGTTAGTAGAACTTCGTGATGAACTATAATATGCAAGGGATAACGGAAACGATTCCCAAGCTCTTCGTGATGCTGAAATCGATGAAGGTAGAAATCAAGAAAAGCATCAAGTGTTGATGGTAAAGAAAAACCACTAGTTTAAAGTAAAGGGACAAAGGGAAGAAAGGGGGAACTTCAAGAAGAACAGCAAGCAAGTTGATGCTCAAGTGAAAAACCCAAGTCTGGACCTAAGCCTGAAACTGAGTGCTTCTACTGCAAAGGGACTGGTCATTGGAAGCGGAAGTACCCCAAGTAATTGGCGGATAAGAAGGATGGCAAAGTGAACATAGGTATATTTGATATACATGTTATTGATGTGTACTTTACTAGTTTTTATAGCAACTCCTTAGCATTTGATACTAGTTCAGTTGCTAAGAATAGTAACTCGAAACGGGAGTTGCAGAATGAACAGAGACTAGTTAAGGGTGAAGTGACGATGTGTATTGGAAATGGTTCCAAGATTGATATGATCATCATCGCACACTCTCTATACTTTCGGGATTAGTGTTAAACCTAAAATAAATGTTATTTAGTGTTTGCATTGAGCATGAATATGATTGGATCATGTTTATTGCAATACGGTTATTCATGTAAGTTAGAGAATAATTGTTGTTCTGTTTACATGAATAAAACCTTCTATGGTCATACACCCAATGAAAATGGTTTGTTGGATCTCGATCGTGGTGATACACATTTTCATAATATTGAAGCCAAAAGATGCAAAGTT
This sequence comes from Triticum dicoccoides, assembly GCF_002162155.2. Classification (NCBI taxonomy): domain Eukaryota; kingdom Viridiplantae; phylum Streptophyta; class Magnoliopsida; order Poales; family Poaceae; genus Triticum; species Triticum dicoccoides. Next base: position 407,978,403 of record NC_041388.1, on the reverse strand, counting down.
AATAATGATAGTGCAATTTATTTGTGGCACTGTCGTTTAGGTCATATTGGTGTAAAGCGCATGAAGAAAATCCATGCTGGTGGTCTTTGGAATCATTTGATTATGAATCAGTTGATGCTTGCGAACCATGCCTCATGGGCAAGATGACTAAGACTCCATTCTCCGGAACAATGGAGCGAGCAAAAGATTTGTTGGAAATCATACATACTGATGTATGTGGTCCGATGAATATTGAGGTTCGCGATAGGTATCATTATTTTCTGATCTTCACAGATGATTTGAGCAGATATGAGTATATCTACTTGATGAAACACAAGTCTGAAACATTTGAAAAGTTCAAAGTATTTCAGAGTAAAGTGGAGAATCATCGTAACAAGAAAATAAAAGTTTCTACGATATGATCGCAGAAGTAAAATATTTGAGTTAACGAGTTTGGCCTTCAGTTAAAACAATGTGAAATAGTTTCACTACTCAGGCCACCTGGAACACCACATTGTAATGGTGTGTCCGAACATCATAACCGTACTATTATTGGATATAGTGCAGTCTATGATGTTTCTTACCGATTAATCACTATAGTTTTGGGGTTATGCATTAGAGACAGCTGCATTCACATTAAAAAGGGCACCATCTAAATCCGTTGAGGCGACATCGTATGAACTGTGGTTTGGCAAGAAACCAAAGTTGTCGTTTCTTAAAGTTTGAGGTTGCAATGCTTATGTGGAAAAGTTTCAACCTGATAAGCTCGGACCCAAATCGGAGAAGTGCGTCTTCATAGGATACCCAAAAGAAATGTTGGGTACACCTTCTATCACAGATCTAAAGGCAAGTTATTCATTGCTGAGAATGGATCCTTTCTAGAGAAGGAGTTTCTCTCGAAAGAAGTGAGTGGGAGGAAAATAGAACTTGATGCGGTAACTGTACCTGCTCCCTTGTTGGAAAGTAGTTCATCACAGAAATCTATTTCTGTGACTCCTACATCAATTAGTGAGGAAGCTAATGATGTTGATCATGTAACTTCAGATCAAGTTACTACCGAACCTCGTAGGTAAACCAGAGTGAGATCCGCACCAGAGTGGTACGGTAATCATGTTCTGGAGGTCATGTTACTTGACCATGACGAACCTACGAACTATGAGGAAGGGATGATGAGCCCAGATTCCACGAAATGGCTTGAGGCCATGAAATCTTAGATGAGATCCATGTATAAGAACAAAGTATGGACTTTGATTGACTTGCCCAAAGATCGGCGAGTCATTGAGATTAAATGGATCTTCAAGAGGAAGACGGACGTTGATAGTAGTGTTACTATCTACAAAGCTAAAATTGTCGCAAAAGGTTTTTGACAAGTTCAAGGTGTTGACTACGATGAGAGTTTCTCACTCGTATCTATGCTTAAGTTTGTCCGAATCATGTTAGCAATTGCCACAATTTATGAAATCTAGCAAATGGATAAACAAAACTGCATTCCTTAATGGATTTATTAAAGAAGAGTTGTATATGATGCAGCCAGAAGGTTTTGTCAATCCTAAAGGTACTAACAAAATATGCAAGCTCCAGCGATCCATCTATGGACTGGTGCAAGCATCTTGGATTTAGAATATACGCTTTGATAAGTTGATCAAAGCATATAGTTTTATACAGACTTGCGGTGAAGCCTGTATTTACAAGAAAGTGAGTGGGAGCACTACATCATTTCTGATAAGTATATGTGAATGACATATTGTTGATCAGAAATAATGTAGAATTATTTTGCAAAGCATAAAGGAGTGTTTGAAAGGAGTTTTTCAAAGAAAGACCTCGGTGAAGCTGCTTACATATTGATCATCAAGATCTATAGAGATGGATCAAGACGCTTGATAAGTTTTTCAATGAGTACATACCTTGACAAGATTTTGAAGTAGTTCAAAATGGAAGTCAAATAACGAGTTCTTGCTTGTGTTACAAGGTTTGAAACTGTGTAAGACTCAAAGCCCGACCACGGCAGAAAATAGAAAGAGAATGAAAGTCATTCCCTATGCCTCAGCCATAGGTTCTATAAAGTATGCCATGCTGTGTACCAGACCTATTGTATACCCTGCCCTGTGTTTGGCAAGGGAGTACAATAGTGATCTAGGAGTAGATCACTGGACATTGGTCAAAATTATCCTTAGTGGAATAAGAATATGTTTCTCGATTATGGAGGTGACAAAAGGTTCGTCGTAAAGGGTTACGTCGATGCAAGTTTTGACACTGATCCAGATGACTCAAAGTCTCAATCTGGATACATATTGAAAGTGGGAGCAATTAGCTAGAGTAGCTCCATGTAGAGCATTGTTGACATAGAAATTTGCAAAAATACATACGGATCTGAATATGGCAGACCCGTTGACTAAACTTCCCTGACAAGCAAAACATGATCACACCTTAGTACTCTTTGGGTATTACTCACATAGTGATGTGAACTAGATTATTGACTCTAGTAAACCCTTTGGGTGTTGGTCACATGACGATGTGAACTATGGATGTTAATCACATGGTGATGTGAACTATTGATGTTAAATCACATGGCGATGTGAACTACATTATTGAATCTAGTGCAAGCGGGACACTGAAGGAAATATGCCCTAGAGGCAATAATAAAGTTATTATTTATTTCCTTATATCATGATAAATGTTTATTATTCATGCTAGAATTGTATTAACCGGAAACATGATACATGTGTGAATACATAGACAAACAGAATGTCACTAGTATGCCTCTACTTGACTAGCTCGTTGATCAAAGATGGTTATGTTTCCTAGCCATAGACAAAGAGTTGTCATTTGATTAACGGGATCACATCATTAGGAGAATGATGTGATTGACTTGACCCATTCCGTTGGCTTAGCACTTGATCATTTAGTTTGTTGCTATTGCTTTCTTCATGACTTATACATGTTCCTATGACTAAGAGATTATGCAACTCCTGTTTACCGGAGGAACACTTTGTGTGCTACCAAACATTACAACGTAACTGGATGATTATAAAGGTGCTCTACAGGTGTCTCCGAAGGTACTTGTTGGGTTGGCGTATTTCGAAATTAGGATTTGTCACTCCGATTGTCGGAGAGGTATCTCTGGGCCCACTCGGTAATGCATATCACTATAAGCCTTGCAAGCATTGCAACTAATGAGTTAGGTTTGGGATGATGTGCTACGGAACGAGTAAAGAGACTTGCCAGTAACGAGATTGAACTAGGTATTGAGATACCGACGACCGAATCTCGGGCAAGTAACATATCGATGACAAAGGGAACAACATATGTTGTTATGCGGTTTGACTGATAAAGATCTTCGTAGAATATGTAGGAGCCAATATGAGCATCCAGGTTCCGCTATTGGTTATTGACCGGAGACGTGTCTCAGTCATGTCTACATAGTTCTCGAACCCGTAGGGTCCGCACGCTTAAAGTTCGATGACGGTTATATTATGAGTTTATGTGTTTTGATGTACCGAAGGAGTTCCGAGTCCCGGATGAGATCGGGGACATGACGAGGAGTCTTGAAATGGTCGAGACGTAAAGATCGATATATTGGAAGACTATATTCGGACATCGGTAAGGTTCCGAGTGATTCGGGTATTTTCGGGAGTACCAGGGAGTTACGGGAGTTCGTATTGGGCCTTAATGGGTCATACGGGAAAGGAGAGAAAGGCCTCAAAGGGTGGCCGCACCCCTCCCCATGGGCTGGTCCGAATTGGACTAGGGAGGGGGGCGCCCCCTTCCTTCCTTCTCCTTTTCCCTTCCCTTTCCTTCCCTCCTACTCCTACTACTTGGAAGGGCTCCTAGTTCTACTAGGAAAGGGGAAATCCTACTCCCGGTGGGAGTAGGACTCCCCTAGGGCGCGCCATAGAGAGGGTCGGCCCTCCCCTCCTCCACTCCTTTATATACAGGGGCAGGGGGCACCCCAAAGACGCAACAATTGATCTCTTGATCTCTTAGCCGTGTGCGGTGCCCCCCTCCACCATAATCCACCTCGGTCATATCATAGCGGTGCTTAGGCGAAGCCCTGCGTCGGTAGAATATCATCATCGTCACCACACCTGTGACGCCCACGATTCAGTCGTACACTAACCATGCATGCAAATGTGTACGATCAAGATCAGGGACTCACGGGAAGATATCACAACACAACTCTAAAACATAAATAAGTCATACAAGCATCATAATACAAGCCAGGGGCCTCGAGGGCTCGAATACAAGTGCTCGATCATAGACGAGTCAGCGGAAGCAACAATATCTGAGTACAGACATATGTTAAACAAGTTGCCATAAGATGGCTAGCACAAACTGGGATACAGATCGAAAGAGGCGCAGGCCTCCTGCCTGGGATCCTCCTAACTACTCTTGGTCGTCGTCAGCGGCCTGCACGTAGTAGTCGGCACCTCCAGTGTAGTAGGAATCATCGTCGACGGTGGCGTCTGGCTCCAGGGCTCCAGCATCTGGTTGCGACAACCAGAAAGAAAGGAAAGGGGGAAAAAGGGGGGAGAAAGCAACCGTGAGTACTTATCCAAAGTACTCGCAAGCAAGGAACTACACTACATATGCATGGGTATATGTGTAAGGAGGCCATATCAGTGGACTGATCTGCAGAATGCCAGAATAAGAGGGGGATAGCTAGTCCTATCGAAGACTACGCTTCTGGCAGCCCCCGTCTTGCAGCATGTAGAAGAGAGTAGATTGAAGTCCTCCAAGTAGCATCTCCAAGTAGCATCTCCAGTAGCATCGCATAGCATAATCCTACCCGGCGATCCTCTCCTCGTCGCCCTGTAGAAAAGCGATCACCGGGTTGTATCTGGCACTTGGAAGGGTGTGTTTTATTAAGTATCCGGTTCTAATTGTCATAAGGTCAAGGTACAACTCCAAGTCGTCCTGTTACCGAAGATCACGGCTATTCGAATAGATTAACTTCCCTGCAGGGGTGCACCACATAACCCAACACGCTTGATCCCATTTGGCCGGACACACTTTCCTGGGTCATGCCCGGCCTCGGAAGATCAACACGTCGCAGCCCCACCTAGGCCTAACAGAGAGGTCAGCACGCCGGTCTAACTCCTATGGCGCAGGGGTCTGGGCCCATCACCCATTGCACACCTGCACGTTGCGTGGGCGGCCGAAAGCAGAACTAGTCCCCTTAATACAAGAGCAGGATTACGTTCCAATCCGGCGCGCGCCGCTCAGTCGTTGACGTCTTGAAGGCTTTGGCTGATACCACGACGCCGGGATACCCATAACTACTCCCGCGTAGATGGTTAGTGCGTATAGACCAAATGGCCAGACTCAAATCAAATACCAAGATCTCGTTAAGCGTGTTAAGTATCCGCGAACGCCGAACAGGGCCAGGCCCACCTGTCTCCTAGGTGGTCTCAACCTGCCCTGTCGCTCCGCCACAAAGTAACAGTCGGGGGCCGTCGGGAACCCAGGCCCACCTCTACCGGGATGGAGCCACCTGTCCTTTCAGCCCCCTCATCAGAATCACTTGCAGGTACTCATCGAGCTGACCCGACTTTAGTCACCATCTGTATAGTATGTATGTATGTAAAGTATATACCCGTGATCACCTCTCGAGTGATCACGACCCAATAGTATAGCGAGGCAGACTGACAAGAATGTAGGGCCAATGATGATAAACTAGCATCCTATACTAAGCATTTAGGATTGCGGGTAAGGTATCAATGACTGTAGCAACAATGACAGGCTATGCAACAGAATAGGAGTAACCGAATAGTAACATGCTACACTACTCTAATGCAAGCAGTATAGAGAAGAATAGGCGATATCTGGTGATCAAAGGGGGGGCTTGCCTGGTTGCTCTGGCAAGAGAGAGGGGTCGTCAACTCCGTAGTCGAACTGGGGCATCAGCATCGTCACGGGGTCTACCGAAGAGAAGAGGGGGGAGAAACAGTAAATACATAGCAAGCAAGTGCATAACAGGATAACAGGCAGAGCTAGACGTGTTCTAACGCGGTATGAGTGATACCGGTGAAGGGGGAAACATCCGGGAAAATATCCCCGGTGTTTCGTGTTTTCGGACAAATGAATCAGAGGGGTAAGTTGCGAGTTTGATATGTTAGGGGTGCGTGGCAGACGAACAGGCTGCGTATCCAGGTTTGTCTCGTCGTTCTGAGCAACTTTCATGTAGAAAGTATTTTCATCTGAGCTACGGTTTATTTTATATGATTTTCTAAAGTTTTAATCATTTTTAGAATTTATTTAACTATTTAATTCTAACATTATCCAGAATAGTGCACACTGACGTCATCATGACGTCAGCATGACGTCAGTAGTCAACAGGGAGTTGACTGGGTCAGTCTGACGTGTGGGTCCCGCATGTCACACTCTATTTACTCTAATTAGGATTTAACTAATCTAATTGCAGTTTAATTAATTCACAATTGTTAATTAGGTTAACTAAACAAGATTAATTAAGTTAACTAATTCACTAATTAATTAATTAATTATTAATTCATTTTTATATTATTTCCTTTTTCTTTTCTTCTCTTTTTTTTTCTAAACATTCTGGGGCTAGGCCCCACATGTCATAGGCCAGGGGCGGCTTAGCGGGCGCGAGGGTTACGGGCGCGCGGGCGCTGGGCCGTTTGGGCGCACACCCAGGCTACCAGGGGGCGCCGGCCACGGCGGGGCGCCGGCCACGGCAGGGCGCCGGAGCAGCGGGCGGCGCCAGCAAAGGCAGGCGCGAGAGGAGGGGGGCGGCGCCTGCGGGCGCACAAGGGGAAGGTCGGAGTGGGGCGGGTGAGCGGCCATGAGTGTGGCGGACGCGGCGGCCGTGGGTGGTCGCGGTCGGGGCCGGGACGGAGCTAGGCGCGCGCCGGGGCGCCGTTTAGGCGCAGCGCAGGGAGGAGGAGGAGAGGTGCTCACGGGGAGGGGCGCGTAGGGTCTAGGCAGTGGGGGTTGAGGAGGAGGGCGGAGACGACGACATCGAGGAGGCAGTCCGGCGACGCGGTCCTCGTGCGACGGGGGCGAGGTAGCTCTGGGCGGGGTCCCGCGTCAGCATGGTCGTGGACAGGTGGCGAGGGAGGCCGGATCCACGGCAGGGTCCCCGGGATCTGTCCCCTCTCCGGCAAGGAGGCGTCTTGGCGATGGCGGAGCGGTGGTGGCGACGTGCGCCAGGGGCGGCGGAGTCTGGCAAGGGGGGGCCGTTGCGTCCCGATCTAGTTCGGGGGGAGCGAGA
>NC_041388.1:407964577-407970971 GCF_002162155.2 Triticum dicoccoides | reverse complement strand
TTTTTGTTAGCTTTAGGTTTTAGTTTTTCTGTTTTGTATTTTCTCTTTTGTTTTGTTTTCTGTTTTCTTTTAACTTTTAACAGATTTTAGTTTTGTAAAATATTTTAGTAGTACCTAAATTAGCTCTGCCAATTACACCACTGCCAAAAAGTTTACACCTCAAATAAAATGGTTTAAAATTTTATAATTAATAAAAGGCATTTAACTAATTGTTTTTGCTACTGTTTTATTTAGTTTAGTGCATTTAATTATTTTATAAAAATGTGGCTTCTCCACCATAATTACCTAGGCAATATTTTGTTCACTCCGAACATTTTAGTTTTAATATTTGAAAACTTTTATTGTTTGACTGATTTTGAATTTGAATTTGAATCGGTTTCGAACTATCTCGAGATTAGCAACTATAATCGAGGTGACGTGGCATCACTAGCAGAGGAGCACTGTAGCTTAATTACCTGGGCGTCACAATTCTCCTCCACTACAAGAAATCTCATCCCGAGATTTAAGAGGGGGACTAGGGGGTAAGGTCTAGTTACGAAATTCTAACGATCCCTCTCGGTCTTGGTTGCTCTTCTCGAAGTGGTTGATCCATTACATTGATGTCTTGATTTTACTGCTTCAGGTCATTGAGATGAAGTCGGCATCCTTTCTTCGAAAACTCCATCGTACTTACGAATAGGTAACGGGATAGATCGGAAACGTCAGAATGCTATAAGGGTAATAACCTGGGATTAACCCATGAATGAGCATATGAGTACCTCTCGAGTTGAACAAATAGAACACATCGAGAGTAAAGTTGGAAGGTCCAACAAGAAGTTTCAAGCAGCCAGGCAATTGTTCAATGCCTAGACATAAGGTGAAAGGGGTTCCAAGCAACGGAATAATTATTGTTTCCGATGCCAGAATTGACCACTTGGCAGGTGGCCTGGGAGTTACATAAGAAGTCAAGCGCGAGGAATAACTTTGGAAACCCGGGGTGTACAGGTGAGTCAGGTTTCGATCCTGGGACCTGTGGGTTATGGGCCCACCGTGTGGGTTAAAAGTAGGAAGGGCGGTAATGTCTCGCGCGATCATGTAAGCAAGACATGTCAGAGGATAGCCTGTCAGTTATGTCGACAACAACATTGATACCAAGGGCGAGGGACGAAGAGAACCATTTTCCTGCTCGTTGAACGAGGCGGACCAATAGGCAAAGTTCTCGTCCATCGGCGGTTACCAAAAGTCATCAACAGTAGAAACAGGGTTATACCAGGCAGGATGTTACACCGAGGTGTTTACCTAAGCAGGGAATTACCACTGCTCGGTTAAGTAGATTACAAGATAGTTTGAACGAAACAACGGGAAGGAAAATGTGCTTGAACACGTATATCAGGGGTATATCCTTCCCAAGGACAAGCAGAGCATGATATCCATGACAGGATATAATGTAGAAAACTCTTCAGGTAGGGGAGAGAAATTTCATGACATTACCCATGCAACGGTGTTTGGATAATTGAGCAGGAAACCTTTAGCATTGGGCTTCAAATGTTCTTGTTGATGAGCGGGGTATCATAGTCATGCTTCGAGGTAGCAATGATATGGAGTTTCAATCAAGGGCCGGACTTTGGATACACAAATGATCCATTAGGAGCAACTTATAAAGTAAGTCCTACAATTTACTCCAGGAAGAATGGTTATCCTTGGAAAAGAAATTATAATGATAGGTCCTGCAGCCAGGGATGCTAGGCATGACATCATATTACCGAGTCATTAAAGGACCAACATCATAACTCCTGGAAAGTTGTCCCAACCATCATATCTGACCGAGATTCAGATCCGATTGGTGTCATGATACCTCAGACTCAGGATGTCTGAGAAGAAAATGTGCAACACAAATTGACGAGATGACATTGTAAGATTCTCGGAAAATGAACTATGGAAGTGAATTCCGAAACAAGAGTTCAACATTAAACCAAGGAGAAGAAGACGAGTTGGCTGATGGGCTCAGCGACAATTCATCGAGAATTCCAAGCGGATGGATTTTCCACAATAATGTGAACAAGGAGATAGCATTTGTCAGATCAAATGGTATAATGATGTATGCTCGAGGAAAACATACACAATTAAACATTGGTTGAAAGGTGCACCCGAAATATGGGCTGGGTTGCACGGCCAACATTGGAATGGTGATTCAATAATCAATAGTCTAAGAACGAACGGTCGACCATTAACTTCAAAGCAATATGGATGCTAGAAGGGCGGAGTCCAAACAGCACCGCTCACTTGTTGGTACCCTGGTTGGAATCAACACGAGGACCCAAGAAGAATGGCGATGGTGAGAAATATCACCATACCAAGAATTGTCAAGAGGTGGTGAAATTCCCACGACATTCTTGACATAAAGGGTGGTAATATTACAAGGTAAAGAAGAACAATGCTGGGTAGCAAGGAACTCAAGGTATAACACAAAACACGAACAAGTTTGCCTCGGAGGGAAGGCAATAATGTTGGCAAGGATAACACAAATCAAAGAGGGGAAAGGAAGGTATTTGTCATCATGAGTTCAGATGATATCCTAGAAGAGCTCAGAACGGTCATGATGATCACGACACATTTGTCGAGAGATTCCATGAAGACGTAATCAGTCAGCGACGACATTAAGTCAAAGGAATGAGGTAGCGGAAGGTTATTGGAACCATGGGTAGGACACAAACTTGAAATCAGGATTGTTGTTCAAGGCGAACGGTATGACGAGGAAGATCGATTGTAAGATTAGCTCACCGTCGAAAATTTGTGCTCCGAGAAGAAGGACCAGGTAGCACAGTTAGAATCATCACGACAATGATATAGCCAAACAGGCTAGGAATGGCGTGATCGGGTACAAACTCGTACTTATAGAAGCTTACTGAAGAGATGTTGAACCGTAGTGCGGACTCGGTTCAGTCATCGGTGCCTTTGAGTGTTTAATAACTCAGAGCCCGTGAAAAATTGGAATCAGTGGGAAGGTAGCACTTGATGAGTAACTCATAAGAAGTCATGCAGTTCCATGATAATCTCGAGATACCAGGGGGTAATACTCGATGACAGATCCAAGTAGAGGTTGGACTGGGGTATTGCTCTATAGAAGACAAGTGCTTAAACTTGCACAGGAAATGGTATTTAAAGGAGGACATGGTCGGAACCACGATTGCAAAGGATCAATTCACCAATACCAAAGGGTATTATATCAAGGAAATAGTTACAAGAAGCTTCCATGATAGGATCTACATCGTGTCCATGGGCATGAACACAAAGTTCAAGGTCGACTCCCACTTCCATAATGCATAACCTTCCATTCACTTCTCGTTCTCAAAGAAGTTGTATGGTAGAAAATTATCTGCTAAACACTAGAAAGGTTGACTTGTCAAAACCTTCCAGTTCATACGGTTTTTGAGGAAGGTATAGGTTCAACCCATAGGGGCTTCTTAGAAACATATACCACAAGTTTCAAGAGTAAATATCACAAGCTCGAAAGTAGATCAAGGTTGAGAAAGTAGATGATACAATTTACCAAAGGCATTATGTATCCAAGGGAAGGCTCACAAGGTTATTGAATATGAAGGACAATGTCGGATAAAATCCATTAAAGGATCTGTTTGTCCATAACAGAGCTGATGTGAGCATCGGCACACAATCAGAGGAAGTAACAATGCAAGAAATTGGATTATAGAAACAACTGAATAACTTAGAGCTCAATTGCTAAGGAATTATGATTTACAAAGCGAAGGATCAGAAGCAGACGCTCTGATCAAGGATGGATAAATTCAATAGACTTAGGGGCACAATCGACGACAATTTAATTGGCGAGAACCAGTTCATGATTAAAACAACGTCTGAGCCGAAAGGATGAATTCTAGGATCTGTTTGAGGATTGCGAGCATTCGCAACAAATCGAAACAACGGACTCAAAATGACAATGAAAATGGATTTCAACAAGATTACTAGACTTATGGGATTAACCATAATGCAAGCAATCAAGAATTTCAAGAGCAATAGGATGCTCAGGATTTTCGGAAGATCAAATGGTATTTCGAGGATTGGTGACATACATGAATCAACTGGGGATGAGTGGATACTCGGTAAGTGCGAGAAATTATCTGTAGGGGTATTCATGTAACAAAGAACTGCAAGGCAATAGTCACAAAGTATTCTCGGAACACTATATAGAATTTCGAGGTATCTTGTAATAACAGGATCGACTAGGTATAAAGTAAGAACGAGGGTGTAAGTATTTATCCATAGGGATATTGCAATGGTAGGGAATTGCAAAAGCAACGGGCACAAGGTCTCGAGAGAATATCGAAAGGTATCTTCGGAATCCTTCGGTGCACAAGGTAATCATCTGGACTGAAGAGGCTCTCCGGGAGAAAGTATTATCGAGAACCTAGAGTCAGAGTTAGTAAAAATCGTTTAACCCGAATAGAAGAGAGATCAGATTCCCAGAGTACAGATCGAGGAGTAAAAGATCCTAATACCACCCAATGGCAACGTGGGCCCATGGGCCGCACAGCCATGTTAGTAAAACAGTTTTCATCGACTAGACTCAACTTCGGCCAGGGAGTGTGGAAGGGGGATTCCTACAGGCAGTCGGCTCTGATACCAACTTGTGACACCCCCGATTCAATCGTACACTAAGCATGCACGCAAATATGTACGATCAAGATCAGGGACTCACGGGAAGATATCACAACACAACTCTAAAACATAAATAAGTCATACAAGCATCATAATACAAGCCAGGGGCCTCGAGGGCTTGAATACAAGTGCTCGATCATAGACGAGTCAGCGGAAGCAACAATATCTGAGTACAGACATAGGTTAAACAAGTTGCCATAAGATGGCTAGCACAAACTGGGATACATATCGAAAGAGGCGCAGGCCTCCTGCCTGGGATCCTCCTAACTACTCTTGGTCGTCGTCAGCGGCCTGCACGTAGTAGTAGGCACCTCCAGTGTAGTAGGAATCATCGTCGACGGTGGCGTCTGTCTCCAGGGCTCCAGCATCTGGTTTCGACAACCAAAAAGAAAGGAAAGGGGGAAAAAGGGGGGAGAAAGCAACCGTGAGTACTCATCCAAAGTACTCGCAAGCAAGGAACTACACTACATATGCATGGGTATATGTGTAAGGAGGCCATATCAGTGGACTGAACTGCAGAATGCTAGAATAAGAGGGGGATAGCTAGTCCTATCGAAGACTACGCTTCTGGCAGCCTCTGTCTTGCAGCATGTAGAAGAGAGTAGATTGAAGTCCTCCAAGTAGCATCTCCAAGTAGCATCTCCAGTAGCATCGCATAGCATAATCCTACCCGGCGATCCTCTCCTCGTCGCCCTGTAGAAAAGCGATCACCGGGTTGTATCTGGCACTTGAAAGGGTGTGTTTTATTAAGTATCCGGTTCTAGTTGTCATAAGGTCAAGGTACAACTCCAAGTCGTCCTGTTACCGAAGATCACGGCTATTCGAATAGATTAACTTCCTTGCAGGGGTGCACCACATAACCCAACACGCTTGATCCCATTTGGCCGGACACACTTTCCTGGGTCATGCACGGCCTCGGAAGATCAACACGTCGCAGCCCCACCTAGGCCTAACAGAGAGGTCAGCACGCCGGTCTAACTCCTATGGCGCAGGGGTCTGGGCCCATCGCCCATTGCACACCTGCACGTTGCGTGGGCAGCCGAAAGCAGAACTAGCCCCCTTAATACAAGAGCAGGATTACGTTCCAATCAGGCGCGCGCCGCTTAGTCGCTGACGTCTAGAAGGCTTCGGCTGATACCACGACGCCGGGATACCCATAACTACTCCCGCGTAGATGGTTAGTGCGTATAGACCAAATGGCCAGACTCAGATCAAATACCAAGATCTCGTTAAGCGTGTTAAGTATCCGCGAACGCCGAACAGGGCCAGGCCCACCTGTCTCCTAGGTGGTCTCAACCTGCCCTGTCGCTCCGCCACAAAGTAACAGTCGGGGGACGTCGGGAACCCAGGCCCACCTCTACCGGGATGGAGCCACCTGTCCTTTCAGCCCCCTCATCAGAATCACTTGCGGGTACTCATCGAGCTGACCCGACTTTAGTCACCATCTGTATAGTATGTATGTATGTAAAGTATATACCCGTGATCACCTCTCGAGTGATCACGACCCAATAGTATAGCGAGGCAGACTGACAAGAATGTAGGGCCAATGATGATAAACTAGCATCCTATACTAAGCATTTAGGATTGCGGGTAAGGTATCAATGACTGTAGCAACAATGACAGGCTATGCAACAGAATAGGAGTAACCGAATAGTAACATGCTACACTACTCTAATGCAAGCAGTATAGAGAAGAATAGGCGATATCTGGTGATCAAAGGGGGGGCTTGCCTGGTTGCTCT
>NC_041388.1:407962892-407964353 GCF_002162155.2 Triticum dicoccoides | reverse complement strand
CAACAATGACAGGCTATGCAACAGAATAGGAGTAACCGAATAGTAACATGCTACACTACTCTAATGCAAGCAGTATAGAGAAGAATAGGCGATATCTGGTGATCAAAGGGGGGCTTGCCTGGTTGCTCTGGCAAGAGAGAGGGGTCGTCAACTCCGTAGTCGAACTGGGGCATCAGCATCGTCACGGGGTCTACCGAAGAGAAGAGGGGGGGGGGGCGAAACAGTAAATACATAGCAAGCAAGTGCATAACAGGATAACAGGCAGAGCTAGACGTGTTCTAACGCGGTATGAGCTGATACCGGTGAAGGGGGAAACATCCGGGAAAATATCCCCGGTGTTTCGTGTTTTCGGACAGATGAACCAGAGGGGGAAAGTTGCGAGTTTGATATGTTAGGGGTGCGTGGCGGACGAACGGGCTGCGTATCCGAGTTCGTCTCGTCGTTCTGAGCAACTTTCATGTAGAAAGTATTTTCATCTGAGCTACGGTTTATTTTATATGATTTTCTAAAGTTTTAATCATTTTTAGAATTTATTTAACTATTTAATTCTAACATTACCTAGAATAGTGCACGCTGACGTTATCATGACGTCAGCAGTCAACAGGGAGTTGACTGGGTCAGTCTGACGTGTGGGTCCCGCAATGCACACTCTGTTTACTCTAATTAGGATTTAACTAATCTAATTACAGTTTAATTAATTCACAATTGTTAATTAGGTTAACTAAACAAGATTAATTAAGTTAACTAATTCACTAATTAATTAATTAATTATTAATTTTATTAATTCATTTTTATATTATTTCCTTTTTCTTTTCTTCTCTTTTTTTTCTAAACATTCTGGGGCCAGGCCCCACATGTCATAGGCCAGTGGCGGCTTAGCGGGCGCGAGGGTTACGGGCGCGCGGGCGCTGGGCCGTTTGGGCGCACGCCCAGGCTATCAGGGGGCGCCGGCCACGGCAGGGCGCCGGAGCAGCGGGCGGCGCCAGCAAAGGCAGGCGCGAGAGGAGGGGGGCGGCGCCTGCGGGCGCACAAGGGGAAGGTCGGAGTGGGGCGAGTGAGCGGCCATGAGTGTGGCGGACGCGGCGGCCGTGGGTGGTCGCGGTCGGGGCCGGGACGGAGCTAGGCGCGCGCCGGGGCGCCGTTCAGGCGCAGCGCGGGGAGGAGGAGGAGAGGTGCTCACGGGGAGGGGCGCGTAGGGTCTAGGCAGTGGGGGTTGAGGAGGAGGGCGGAGACGACGACATCGAGGAGGCAGTCCGGCGACGCGGTCCTCGTGCGACGGGGGCGAGGTAGCTCTGGGCGGGGTCCCGCGTCAGCATGGTCGTGGACGGGTGGCGAGGGAGGCCGGATCCACGGCAGGGTCCCCGAGATCTATCCCCTCTCCGGCAAGGAGGCGTCTTGGCGATGGCGGAGCGGTGGTGGCGACGTGCGCCAGGGGCGGCGGGGTCTGGCAAGGGGGGGCCG
>NC_041388.1:407883848-407962406 GCF_002162155.2 Triticum dicoccoides | reverse complement strand
GGGGAGCGAGAGAAGCGAGGGTGAGGGGAGAGTGGGGATCGATCCCGATCCAGGGGAATCGGGGGAGGGAGTGGAGCGAGTGGGGGGGGGTTAGGGTTTCGGTTTAGTGGAGTTATGGGGGAGTGGGGGCCGGTCTGGGCCAGTGGGCTGGTCCAGTTGGGCCACGGCCCAGGGAGGGGGGGGGTCTTTCACCTTTTTTTGTTAGCTTTAGGTTTTAGTTTTTCTGTTTTGTATTTTCTCTTTTGTTTTGTTTTTTGTTTTCTTTTAACTTTTAACAGATTTTAGTTTTGTAAAATATTTTAGTAGTACCTAAATTAGCTCTACCAATTACACCACTGCCAAAAAGTTTACACCTCAAATAAAACGGTTTGAAATTTTATAATTAATAAAAGGCATTTAACTAATTGTTTTTGCTATTGTTTTATTTAGTTTAGTGCATTTAATTATTTTATAAAAATGTGGCTTCTCCACCATAATTACCTAGGCAATATTTTGCTCACTCCGAACATTTTAGTTTTAATATTTGAAAACTTTTATTGTTTGACTGATTTTGAATTTGAATTTGAATCGGTTTCGAACTATCTCGAGATTAGCAACTATAATCGAGGTGACGTGGCATCACTAGCAGAGGAGCACTGTAGCTTAATTACCTGGGCGTCACAACACCATCGTGCTGACGAAACTCTCCCTCAACACTCGGCTGGATCGGAGTTCGAGGGACGTCATCGAGTTGAACGTGTGCAGAACTCGGAGGTGCCAAGCGTTCGGTACTTGATCGGTCGGATCGTGAAGACGTACGACTACATCAACCGCGTTGTGCTAACACTTCCGCTTTCGGTCTACGAGGGTACATGGACAACACTCTCCCCTCTCGTTGCTATGCATCACCATGATGTTGCGTGTGCGTAGGAATTTTTTTGAAATTACTACATTCCCCATCAGCAATATGATATAAAACCCATCTTTTTCTCCTCGATGACAACAATACAATACGTGCCTTGCTGCCCCTACTGTCACTGGGAAAGGACACCGCAAGATTTAACCCAAAGCTAAGATCTTCTCCTGTTGCGAGAAAGATCGATCTAGTAGGCCAAACTAAACCGATAATTTGAAGAGACTTGCAAAGATAATCATGTGTATAAGAATTCAGAGAAAAACCAAATAATTCGTAGATAATCAAGTTCATAAACCCACAATTCATTGGATCTCAGCAAACACACCGCAAAAGAGTATTACGTCGAATAGATCTCAAAGAACATCGAGGAGAACTTTGTATTGAAGATCAAAGAGAGAGAAGAAGTAATCTAGCTAATAACTATGGACCAGAAGGTCCGTGGTAAACTACTCACGCTTCATTGGAGAGGCTATGGTGTTGATGTAGAAGCCCTCCATGATCGATTCCCCCTCCGGCACATGGTCGGAAAAGGCCCCAAGATGGGATCTCAAGGGTACAGAAGGTTGCGGCGGTGGAAAAGTGGTTTCGTGGCTCCCCTGATGTTTTTAGGGTATAAGAGTATATATAGGAAAAAGAAGTACGTCGGTGGAGCTCCGTGGGGCCCACGAGGATGGGGGCGCGCCTACCTCCCTGGTCGCGCCCTCCTATCTCGTGGATGCCTCACGGAGTTCCATACTTCCACTCCAAGCCTCCTGGTTTGCTTTCGGTCCAAGAAAGATCATCGTGAAGGTTTCATTCCGTTTGGATTCCGTTTGGTATTCCTTTTCTGCGAAACACTGAAATAGGCAAAAAAAACTAAAACTTGCACTGGGCCTCCGGTTAATAGGTTAGTCCCAAAAATAATATAAAAGAGCATATTAAAGCCCATTAAACATCCAAAATGGATAATATAATAGCATGAAACAATCAAAAATTATAGATACGTTGGAGAAGTATCAAGCATCCCCATGCTTAATTCCTGCTCGTTCTCGAGTAGGTAAATGATAAAAACAGAATTTTTGATGTGGAATGCTACCTAACATATTTATCAATGTAATTTTTTTTATTGTGGCATGAATGTTCAGATCCGAAAGATTCAAGACAAAAGTTTATTGGCATAAAAATAATAATACTTCAAGCATACTAACAAAGTAATTATGTCCTCTCAAAATAACATGGCCAAAGAAAGCTCATCCCTACAAAATCATATAGTTTGGTCATGCTCCATCTTCGTCACTGAGGGAGTCCTGGATTAGGGGGTGTTCGGGTAGCCGGACTATACCTTCAGCCGGACTCCTGGACTATGAAGATACAAGATTGAAGACTTCGTCCCGTGTCCGGATGGGACTTTCCTTGGCGTGGAAGGCAAGCTTGGCGATGCGGATATTCAAGATCTCCTACCATTGTAACCGACTTTATGTAACCCTAACCCTATCCGGTGTCTATATAAACCGGAGGGTTGTAGTCCGTAGGCAATCAACTCCATATACAACAATCATACCATAGGCTAGCTTCTAGGGTTTAGCCTCCTTGATCTCGTGGTAGATCTACTCTTGTACTACCCATATCATCAATATTAATCAAGCAGGACGTAGGGTTTTACCTCCATCAAGAGGGCCCGAACCTGGGTAAAACATCGTGTTCCCTGCCTCCTGTTACCATCCGGCCTAGACGCACAGTTCGGGACCCACTACCCGAGATCCGCCGGTTTTGACACCGACATTGGTGCTTTCATTGAGAGTTCCTTTGTGTCGTCGCCTTTAGGCCCGATGGCTCCTTTGATCATCAACAACGATACGGTCCAGGGTGAAACTTTTCTCCCCGGACAGATCTTCGTCTTCGGCGGCTTCGCTCTGCGGGCCAATTCGCTCGGCCACCTGGAGCAGATCGAAAGCTACGCCCCTAGCCATCAAGTCAGGTTTGGAAGCTTAAACTACACGGCTGACATCCGCGGAGACTTGATCTTCGATGGGTTCGAGCCACGGCCAACCGCGCCGCACTATCTCGAGGGGCATGATCTAGCTCTGCCTCCGGACAGTGTCCTGGAGGCCGCACACGCATCGATTCCGACCCCTAACTCGGAGCCTATTGCGCCAATCGAGGATGAGCGGTTGGACGTCACCTCGGGGGCTTCGATCTCAAAGGCGATCGAGCCGAATGCTAGCCCCGCACTCTGGATGATCCGTGACTCCGAGGATCCGGACTCCTTTCTGAACTCTGAACCCCCCGCGCCCCTGCCGATCGAATCCAATTGGGCGCCGATAATAGAGTTCACCGCCGCAGACATCTTTCAGCACTCTCCTTGTGGCGATATCCTGAACTCTCTCAAGTCTCTCTCCTTATCAGGAGAGCCCTGGCCGAACTACGGTCAGCGAGGATGGGATACGGACGATAAAGAAATTCAAAGCCCACCCACCACCCACTTGGTAGCCACTATCAACAATTTAAACGACGTGCTCAACTTCGACTCCAGAGACATCGACAGCATTGATGACGATGCAGGAGATACCGACGAACCAACGCCCATAGGGCATTGGACAGCCACCTCATCTCACGATGTGTACATGGTGGATACCCCTAAAGGAAGCGACAATGAGGAAAAAGGGGATGGGACGGGAGATCAACCCCCCGAAAAGCAATCAAAGCGTCGGCGTAAATGCCGACCCAAGCCCCGCCTCGACAAAAACCCAGCCATAGAGCAGGACGAGCTGGTAGACGACGAGCAGACCTTAGAGCAACCGTCCGAACAAGGCAACACGGATAGAGAAACTGAACATCCCTCCTCCGGCGAAAACGGCATTCCAGACGACCTCACGCCGAATAAACCTATGGAGCAGAAGAATCTCCACGAGAGGCTCGTTGCAACTGCACGCAGCCTAAAAAAGCAGAAACGGAAGCTAAAAGCAGCGGAAGATGCACTCCGGATTAGATGGAGCAAAGTAATCAATACCACAAATAAGTATGGCGACAGTCGCTGCACTAAAAGCTATCCGAAAAGAAATCTACTGCCTGAATTCGACGAAGAGGCCCTAGAGCCCTCGCATTCAAAAAATGAAAAAGCCACACGGTCGGATAGACAACCCCATAAAGTGGCAAGCGGCGCCGCACCTAAATCGGCATGCGACCCACTTAAGGATTCACATAATGGCCCAGTCAGGTCCATTTATGGGCCAAGAAAGCAAGCTCTCGTAAGCAATGCTATGAAGCCATCACCAGAATCTGGCACACCCAAATACAGGGGCGCCACACACCCCCTATGTTTCACCGATGAGGTCCTGGCCTATGAATTCCCAGAGGGATTCAAACCCGTAAACATAGAGGCATATGATGGAACAACAGACCCTAGAGTTTGGATCGAGGATTATATCCTCCACATACACATGGCTAGAGGAGATGATCTCCATGCCATAAAATATCTACCCCTTAAGCTTAAAGGACCAGCCCGGCATTGGCTTAAAAGCCTTCTCGAAAACGCAATTGGAAGCTGGGAAGAGCTCGAGGATGCTTTCCGAGCAAACTTTCAAGGGACCTATGTCCGCCCTCCGGATGCAGACGATCTTAGTCACATAACTCAACAACCCGGAGAATCAGCTCGGCATTTCTGGAATAGATCCCTCACTAAAAAGAATCAGATAGTCGACTGTCCGGACGCCGAAGCCTTAGCAGCTTTCAGGCATAACGTCCAAGACGAATGGCTCACCAGACACCTCGGCCAAGAAAAGCCAAGAACAATGGCCGCACTAACAAGCCTCATGACCCGCTTTTGTGCAGGGGAGGACAGCTGGTTGGCAAGGTGCAGCCCCTGCGACCCAAGTACATCTGAAACTAGGGATGGAAACGGAAAACCGCGACGCAACAAGGACCATCGCTGGACTAAGGACAAAAGTCCGAAGAGCACGACAGTCAATGCCGGATTCAAAGGCTCACGACAAAATCAGGAAAAATCGCCCCCAGGATAACAGGGACGATCCATCCAACCTAAATAAAATGCTGGACAGGATATGTCAGATACACAGTACTCCCGGGAAGCCTGCTAACCATACCCACAGAGACTGTTGGGTTTTCAAACAATCCGGCAGACTCAATGCCGAACACAAGGGGCTCGACACACCAAGCGAAGACGAGGACGAACCCCAAAAGCAGAGCACCAGGAAACAAAAGAACTTCCCACAAGAAGTAAAAACAGTGAACTCACTTCACATAACAAAACGTGTGGCGCCCGTAAAGGTACGCACCACACGGCCCATCCCCAAAGGGTCCTACCACTAGTTGTCAAAATCGATCATCTTCGATCAGCTAGATTATTCTACGAATATCAAGAATGTAGGCTGGACTGCCTTGATACTCGATCCAATAATTGGCGGACTCCAGTTTTCAAATGTCCTTATGGACGGCGGTAGTGGACTAAACCTGATATATCAGGATACAATCCAGCACATGGGGATAAACCCAGCAAGAATCCGCCGCAGCAAAACCTCCTTTCAAGGGGTAATACCTGGTCTGGACACCCATTGTATGGGTTTTCTCCGGCTCTGCCGATAACATCCGCCGCGAAAAGCTGACCTTCCATATCATCCCGTTCTCAAGTCGCTATCAAGCACTACTAGGACGCGAAGCTTTCGCTCACTTTAACGCAATACCGCATTATGCATCTCTTACGCTTAAGATGCCCGGTCCATGAGGCATCATCTCTTTGAAGGGGAAGCACTAAAGTGCGCCTCCCCAAGCGGAGGACTGTGCGGCCGCTTTGACAGCCCCACAGCAAAATGGCCTCACCGGCCAAAAAACTTCGAAATAGGTCATTCAAGGCCACGAACGCGGATAGACGAGTTCGGTGCAAAATCATCATTGATACAGGCCTAGAAGCCATATACCCCCGCACTAGGGGCTCCACGCATATACAATAAGAGACAATAAAGCTCAATCTTATATATCTTACTTTATACTTTGCTTATTTTAAACTTTTTCGGCACGACCCATTTTCAACTCAGTTCCTCTCTTTTACAGATGAACGTCGTGCGACGCCCGTCCAGGATACGGCACAACGGAGACACAGGCGCAGACGTGCAGTAGGGACCCGTCCTAAAGGATTCTTTTTAGATTAAGACCCAGCGTAAACCTTTTTTACTGTCTCTTGTTGCTACACATCCCCTGGTTTTTTCTTTATGATATAACCAAGGAGGAGGCTGGCGTCTTGGCATGTGGCCACATCAGAACTTTTGCACGTACCTGGACACTAGGGGCTTTTTTAATAAAGAGTGTTGTTTCGCCCGCACTCATAAAGACCGAACACCTTAGGGAGTGTTCGGCGTCGCGAGTTTTGGCATTATATGCATCAGCTCTGAATCATGTCTTTGGTCAAATGTTGGGTTGCCCGGCTCCTGAGTTCGGCTACCTTACGTTCCGCTCTATCGGCTAAGGTAGCACCAGGAGAACTACTGCGATTGTGCCCCGGTTCGGCCGGGCGAGCACCTCAGTAGAGAAAGCCAAAAACTGACTGTCATGATGTAGCGTGAGATTGGTCAGCGACTCGATGACCTATCGGAATCTATCGGATTCCTCTGCTTTAACAAAGGGCCGCTTCCCGGTCAGGCACATACGCGCCCCGAACTTGGACGAGCGCAGTTGCCACCAAAGGGCTACCTAAATAGTCTCAGTGTCAAACTCCTATGGCTAAGTGAAAGTGTTAAAGCATTATAGTCCGGTTGCCTGGCCCGCTGCGCTATCACCTCCTTTGTAGGACCAAGACGTTGGGTTAAGTGTGAAAATGCGTCTTCTGCGAGCACCCCCGCACTATGTGCGTGGGGGCTGAAGCCAACGACTGCCATCTTTCAGATTCTGTATATATATATATATATATAATATATATATATATATCTTAAAACGGCCGCACAAGAGGTGTTCCCAATACTTGGAGGCACAAGTATAAAAAAGGCCACTACAGTTTATCAAAATATTACTTTATAATTACATATGCTATCATAACATAGCATCTTTCGGGCACTGCGTCTCTATTACACGAGCGCCTTCAAGAACTTCCTGAAAATAGAGCTCGGAGGGTACTCGGCTTTTGTCCGAATCTCGGGACGCAACAACGGTGGTCTCCGTCTCTGCCCTGAAGGAAATATGCCCTAGAGGCAATACTAAAGTTATTATTTATTTCCTTATATCATGATAAATGTTTATTATTCATGCTAGAATTGTATTAACCGGAAACATAATACATGTGTCAATACATAGACAAACAGAGTGTCACTAGTATGCCTCTACTTGACTAGCTTGTTAATCAAAGATGGTTATGTTTCCTAACCATGAACAAGGAGTTGTTATTTGATTAACAGGATCACATCATTAGATGAATGATCTGATTGACATGACCCATTCCATTAGCTTAGCACCCGATCATTTAGTATGTTGTTATTACTTTCTTCATGACTTATACATGTTCCTATGACTATGAGATTATGCAACTCCCGTTTGCCGGAGGAACACTTTGTGTGCTACCAAACGTCACAACATAACTGGGTGATTATAAAGGAGCTCTACAGTTGTCTCCAAAGGTACATGTTGGGTTGGCGTATTTCGAGATTAGGATTTGTCACTCCGATTGTCGGAGAGGTATCTCTGGGCCCTCTCGGTAATGCACATCACATAAGCCTTGCAAGCATTGCGACTAATGAGTTAGTTGCGGGATGATGGATTATAGAACGAATAAAGAGACTTGCCGGTAACGAGATTGAACTAGGTATTGAGATACCAATGATCGAATCTCGGGCAAGTAACATACCGATGACAAAGGGAACAACGTATGTTGTTATGCGGTCTGACCGATAAAGATCTTCGTAGAATATGTAGGAGCCAATATGAGCATCCAGGTTCTGCTATTGGTTATTGACCGGACACGTGTCTCAGTCATGTCTACATTGTTCTCGAACCCGTAGGGTCCGCACGCTTAAGGTTACGATGACAATTATATTATGAGTTTATGCGTTTTGATGTACCGAAGGTTGTTCGGAGTCCGCGATGTGATCACGGACATGACGAGGAGTCTCGAAATGGTCGAGACATAAAGATTGATATATTGGACGGCTATATTCGGAAACCGGAAGTGTTCCGGGTGATTTCGGAGAAAACCGGAGAGCTGGAGGGTTACCGGAACCCCCCCGGGAGAAGTAATGGGCCATATGGGCCTTAGTGGAGAGAGAGAGGGGCAGCCAAAGGTGGGCCGCGCGCCTCCTCCCCCCTGGTCCGAATTGGACTAGGAGAGGGGGGCGGCGCCCCCCTTTCCCTCTCCCTCTCTACTTCTTTCCCCCTCCTAGTAGGAGTCCTACTCCTACTAGGAGGAGGACTCCTCCTTGGCGCGCCATAGAGGCCAGCCGGCCTCCTCCCCTTGATCCTTAATATACGGGGGCAGGGGGCACCCCTAGACACACAAGTTGATCCACGTGATCATATTCTTAGCCGTGTGCGGTGCCCCCTTCCACCATAGTCCTCAATAATATTGTACGGTGCTTAGGCGAAGCCCTGCGACGGTAGTACATCAAGATTGTCACCACGTCGTCGTGCTGATGGAACTCTTCCCCGACACTTTGCTGGATCGGAGTCCGGGAATCATCATCGAGCTGAACGCGTGCTAGAACTCGGAGGTGCCGTAGTTTCGGTGCTTGATCGGTCGGGCCGTGAAGATGTACGACTACATCAACCAAGTTAACACTTCCGTTGTCGATCTACAAGGGTATGTAGATCATACTCTCCCCTCTCGTTGCTATGCATCACCATGATCTTGCGTGTGCGTAGGAAATTTTTTGAAATTACTACGTTCCCCAACAGTGGCATCCGAGCCTATGTTTTATATGTTGATGTTATATGCACGAGTAGACCACAAGTGATTTGTGGGCGATATAAGTCATACTGCTTACCAGCATGTCATACTTTGGTTCGGCGGTATTGTTGGACGAAGCGGCCTGGACCGACATTACGCGTACGCTTACGCGAGACCAGTTCTCCCGACGTGCTTTGCACATAGGTGGCTTGCGGGTGACAGTTTCTCCAACTTTAGTTGAACCGAGTGTGGCTACGCCCGGTCCTTGCGAAGGTTAAAACAGCACCAACTTGACAAACTATCATTGTGGTTTTGATGCATAGGTAAGATTGGTTCTTGCTTAATCCCGTAGCAGCCACGTAAAACTTGCAACAACAAAGTAGAGGACGTCTAACTTGTTTTTGCAGGGCATGTTGTGATGTGATATGGTCAAGACATGATGTTAAATTTTATTGTATGAGATGATCATGTTTTGTAACCGAGTTATCGGCAACTGGCAGGAGCCATATGGTTGTCGCTTTATTGTATGCAATGCAATCGCCCTGTAATGCTTTACTTTATCACTAAGCGGTAGCGATAGTCGTAGAAGCATAAGATTGGCAAGACGACAACGATGCTATGATGGAGATCAAGGTGTCGCGCCGGTGACGATGGTGATCACGACGGTGCTTCAAGGATGGAGATCACAAGCACAAGATGATGATGGCCATATCATATCACTTATATTGATTGCATGTGATGTTTATCTTTTATGCATGTTATCTTGCTTTGATTGACGGTAGCATTATAAGATGATCTCTCACTAAATTTCAAGATAAAAGTGTTCTCCCTGAGTATGCACCGTTGCCAAAGTTCGTCGTGCCCAGACACCACGTGATGATCGGGTGTGATAAGCTATACGTCCATCTACAACGGGTGCAAGCCAGTTTTGCACACGCAGAGTACTTAGGTTAAACTTGACGAGCCTAGCATATGCAGATATGGCCTCGGAACACTGAGATTCAAAGATCGAGCGTGAATCATATAGTAGATATGATCAACATAGCGATGTTCACCATTGAAAACTACTCCATTTCACGTGATGATCGGTTATGGTTTAGTTGATTTGGATCACGTGATCACTTAGATGATTAGAGGGATGTCTATCTAAGTGGGAGTTCTTGAGTAATATGATTAATTGAACTTAAATTTATTATGAACTTAGTCCCTGATAGTATCTTGCTTGTTTATGTTAATTGTAGATAAATGGCCCGTGCTGTTGTTCCGTTAAATTTTAATGCGTTCCTTGAGAAAGCAAAGTTGCAAGATGATGGTAGCAATTACACGGACTGGGTCCGTAACTTGAGGATTATCCTCATTGCTGCACAGAAGAATTACGTCCTGGAAGCACCGCTGGGTGCCAGGCCTGCTGCTAGAGCAACACCAGATGTTATGAACGTCTGGCAGAGCAAAGCTGATGACTACTCGATAGTTCAGTGTGCCATGCTTTACGGCTTAGAATCGGGACTTCAACGACGTTTTGAACGTCATGGAGCATATGAGATGTTCCAGGAGTTGAAGTTAATATTTCAAGCAAATGCCCGGATTGAGAGATATGAAGTCTCCAATAAGTTCTATAGTTGCAAGATGGAGGAGAACAGTTCTGTCAGTGAGCATATACTCAAAATGTCTGGGTATAATAATCACTTGATTCAGATGGGAGTTAATCTTCCAGATGATTGCGTCATTGACAGAATTCTCCAATCACTGCCACCAAGCTACAAGAGCTTTGTGATGAACTATAATATGCAAGGGATGAATAAGACTATTCCCGAGCTCTTCGCAATGCTGAAAGTTGTGGAGGTAGAAATCAAGAAGGAGCATCAAGTGTTGATGGTCAACAAGACCACTGGTTTCAAGAAAAAGGGCAAAGGGAAGAAGAAGGGGAACTTCAAGAAGAAAAACAAGCAAGTTGCTGATCAGGAGAAGAAACCCATACCTGGACCTAAGCCTGAAACTGAGTGCTTCTACTGCAAGCAGACTGGTCACTGGAAGCGAAACTGCCCCAAGTATTTGGTGGATAAGAAGGATGGCAAGGTGAACAAAGGTATATGTGTTATACATGTTATTGATGTGTACCTTACTAGAGCTTGCAGTAGCACCTGGGTATTTGATACTGGTTCTATTGCTAATATTTGCAACTCCAAACAGGTACTACGGATTAAGCGAACACTGGCAAAGGACGAGGTGACGATGCGCGTGGGAAATGGTTCTAAAGTCGATGTGATCGCGGTCGGCACGCTACCTCTACATCTACCTTCGGGATTAGTATTAGACCTAAATAATTGTTATTTGGTGCCAGCGTTGAGCATGAACATTATATCTGGATCTTGTTTAATGCGAGACGGTTATTCATTTAAATCAGAGAATAATGGTTGTTCTATTTATATGAGTAATATCTTTTATGGTCATGCACCTTTGAAGAGTGGTCTATTTTTGATGAATCTCGATAGTAGTAACACACATATTCATAATGTTGAAGCCAAAATGTGCAGAGTTGATGATGATAGTGCAACTTATTTGTGGCACTGCCATTTAGGTCATATCGGTGTAAAGCGCATGAAGAAACTCCATACCGATGGACTTTTGGAACCTCTTGATTACGAATCACTTGGTACATGCGAACCGTGCCTTATGGGCAAGATGACTAAAACACCGTTCTCCGGTACAATGGAGAGAGCAATAGATTTGTTGGAAATCATACATACAGATGTATGTGGTCTGATGAATGTTGAGGCTCGTGGCGGATATCGTTATTTTCTCACCTTCACAGATGATTTAAGCAGATATGGGTATATCTACTTAATGAAGCATAAGTCTGAAACATTTGAAAAGTTCAAAGAATTTCAGAGTGAAGTTGAAAATCATCGTAACAAGAAAATAAAGTTTCTGTGATCTGATCATGGAGGAGAATATTGCAGTTACGAGTTTGTCGGGTGGTAGGTGCGACATATGCCAACGGGTGGCTTATCATTGTGGGAGCCAGTAAGACATCGCCAGTGCCTGGAAACGGGATAAGGCGAAGACATGCACGCCGACGGATCTTACCCAGCTTCGGGGCTCTCCATGGAGATAACACCCCTACTGCTGCTCTGCGAGGTCTCCGCATGCTCACTAGATGAATCAAGTAGCTACACAACGCTCCTTGAGCTGTTTGGGGGGAGGAGGAAGAAGGGCACGGCTCGCCCGCTTCAACTCCCTGTATGGTGTCTAGAACTAGCGGGGGGACGAACCCTTTGCATGGGTGCTCCGGGGGGTTTATATAGGCCTACCCCCCGGGGGGTACAATGGTAATCCGACTGGGCACGGGGCCCAGCCGTCTGTGACTGCGCTCGCCGGCTTCTGCGCCGGCTGCTGGGGCCCGCCGACTGGTGGGTCCCGCCGGCTGCCGGCCCCTTGATCGACAGGCAGGCCCCACTGTCCAGGGCCTGGTTGGCGGCTGGTTACTATGGCTCCATCTTGTTGACGTGAGCTTCATCGCGGTAAGTGCGGCTACAGTCCCGCCGCCTGTCAGGCGATCGCTGTGGCCTTACCACGTCTTGTCTCCATAATGGGGCGTCCTCTTCGAGGAAGGCGGCAAGCCGGCTGCGGGGAGCCGGCTCTGTCTTGGGCCGACTAGTTGGAAGCATGGCCGCCCTCGGGCATCTCTCTGCTCAAAGGGGCCCACTGTCTGTGGGCCACGCTGGCGGCCCGTCGTGGGTGATGTCAGGGTCAACATGGCAACAGTGCTGCACCGGGCGGGTCGTGCCTAGCCCGTACGGCGCGCCAGGCCAAGCGTGCTCCGGATTCGGGGGTGGCAGGCTTTACTGTAGCCACGCCCCCTCGCACCGCCGTTAGGTGGGTGCAAACTTTGTGGGTACGGTCTTGACCGCTTCGTGGGGAGCCGGCTTCTTGGAGTCAGCCTTCTCATGGCCGGCTTCTTGGAGTCGGCCTTCTCGTGAGGGCTAAAGTAGGACCGCCTTCCGAAAGCCGGCCTGGGTTGCAGCCAGCTAGGGGAAGGCGGCCCCATGTCTTGGATTCTTGAGAGCCGGGCGGGCTCGTAACTTTTTCAGAAGGGCCAGGGGAAGCCGGCTAGGCTACCCATGGCTATTTACTCCGACAGTAGTCCCCGAAGCTGATCGAGCTCCGAGGTGAGCAGGGGGACGAGAAGCTTGGTCAGCTTCCCATCCTGAAGAGCCGGCTTAGCGGATGTACACTGACTTCGGAGAGCCCCGCGTCTTGTAGGCGAGAGGAGGGGGGGCAACCCGCATGCCGATTACGGGCCCTCCCGCGGCGTCGTGGCGACGAGATCCTGCGAGCGCACGTGCGCGACGGGACGCGGCCGCAGGCCCGGGCCCGCCACTCGTGAGCCTTGGTCCGGGCGCAGATCTTCCATGGCCCACAGGGGCCGCTCGCCTTCTCGAGGCAGTTTTGTTTCGCCGTTAAGGCTCGATAATCGCGGGACGTGGGAAGTGGGCACGATCGATCCCCATGCTTCCCCACGCCGCGCCTCCTTGGCTCCGCCACGTGAGCCTATAAGTAGGGGAGGAGGGAGAGCGATAGAGGTCCGCACGCTCCCTCCCGCTCCGCCCCTCCTAACCCTCGTCTTCTTCCTCTCGCTGCCGTCGCAGCTTCCCGTCTCAGCGCCGTCGCGTCTCTACACCGCCTTGCTCCCATGGCATTGTCAAGCTCGTGGGACGGCTCGAACGTCCATGAAGACCACGTGGAGTTCATTCGCCAGACCCGGCGCCTGCCCGGCGCCGACCGCGTACAGGTTCGCCTGGCGCCCGCGAAGGAGATCTCGCCGGCGCCGGAGGAGGGCGAGCGGGTCGTCTTCCGCTCGCACTGCCTGCGCTTCGGCCTTCCGGCGAGCGGGTTTCTGCGCTCTTTCCTGGAGTTCTACAACCTCCAGCCGCATCACCTTACGCCCAATGCGGTGATGCTGCTGTCGGCCTTCGTCTCCCTCTGCGAAGGCTTCTTGGGGCTGCTCCCCACGCTGGAGCTCTAGGGAGAGTTCTTCCAGAGCAAGCTCGGCACGGCCGTCGCCGGCGTGCCCGCCCCCTGCGGAGCCTTCATCGCCATGAGGAGGGCGAGCGAGAACAATCTGTTCCCGTCCATCCCCCTAATCCAGTCGGTGAAGGTCTGGCAAAAATCGTACTTCTACGTGAAGAACATCGCGGAGCAAGGAGACTACATCAACCTGCCGGCTTACGTAGCCGGCCCGCCGGCTGGGAGGCAGCCCTCGTGGAGTTTCCGGTCCCGGTCACTGTCTCCGGCCGGGAACACCGCCATCTCCCGACTTCGGGTGATGATTCAGTCGGAAGGCCTGCGAGGGGCTGACTTGGTGGCCGCCTTCGTGGAGCGCCGGATTCTCCCTCTCCAAAGCCGGCCCCATATGATGTGTCAGATGAGCGGCCGCTTCGACCCAAGCCGGCTGAGCACATGGGAAATGCCCCACGCGGAGGTGGCGCTCATGGTCAATTACATCGCCAACTGCAAGCTCGCCGGGGACTGGCAATACGGCAAGGCGCCGTATTCTCGCGCCAATCCCCCGCCCGTGGTAAGTTTCTCTCTTTATCTGCTTTTTGTCGTCAGCCGGCTTCATGACGGCTGGCCTCTGACCAGTCGGTTCTTTTGAGCAGAACCCTCTTCTTGCGCCGCCGGCCGGGGCGGCAGGGATTGAACGCCAATACTCCCCCGACCGCACGGTGGATGACGTTGACGACCCAGACTTGGGGGCGGCCGCCATGGAAGACGCCGTCGTGGGGGACAGCGCCGAGCCCGGAGGCTCAAGGTTCACCGCGAGCTTCGAGGACTGGCCGGACGATTTCGAAGCCGAAGTCGCCCCGCGTCGCCAGCCGGCGGCCGACCAACAGGGCGCGGGTTCGTCTGTCGCGCCGGCTTCCGGTGGCGCGCAGAAGCGCCGGGCCGCCCTAGGCCTCTTTGGTAGTCGGCCGAAGAAGTCCAAGCCCTCCACCGCGGCGACAAAGCGAGACGAGGCGGCCGCGAAGGCGGCCCGCTTCCGCAAGGCGGTGAAGCAGCCCCAGGCGGTCTCGGCGTAAGTCTTCAATTGCCTTGTCGTATTCTCGTCATCATTCTCTTTCTTTTCGAACATTCTTCTTAACTTTCCCTCGCTTGCTGGACAGGGCACCGCTTTCCCTTGAGCGGGGCCCGGGCGGCTCCGTCGTGGGGCCGACTGGAGGGTCTTCGAGCTCCCGCCGCGTGGACCCCCGCGCCGATCTCAGGGAGGCCACAGAGCGGAACGCCCGCGAAGCGCGGGAGGAGCATGAGGCGGCGGAGAAAGCGGCCGCCCAGGCGGCGAGGGAGCAGGCCGACGCGGCAGCCAAGGCCCAGACGGGGGCGGCTACCGCGGAGACGGAGGCGGAAAGCTCGCGCAGCCAGCCTCCGCTGCTCGCCATTCCTCTCCGACCCGTAGCCCCTGACACCCCATTGCCCTTGGTGGAGGAGATCGTCCAAGACCCGCCGTTGTTGGAGAGGGGGGAGGACCCCGTGGCCTTGGCGGGGAGAGCGCCACCAGCAGCGCCAACCGGAGCGGGCCAAGGCGGTCAGTCGTCAGCGGCGCCAGAGGAGCCGACCGGAGGTGAGCCGGAGAACAGAGCCGGCCTCGAAGTGCAGCCGGCGACGGGCCGGCGTGCAAGGGGAGGCGCCGCTCCGCCGGAGTTGCGCCGAGCCGCGGGCGCAGGCTAGTCGGCGGAAGATCTGGAGGCGGCCAGCACTGCCACATCCGAGTGGACTCCCAGCGGGGGAACTGGCGCGCTGAATGTGGCGGCTCAAGGGGTCCGGAGCCGGCTGCAAGCTCAGACCGCCCTGCTGCAACAGTTCACCCAGGAGTTCTTGTCAATGCGAGCCACTATCCGGGTGAGTCCTTCATTCTTGGCCGCTTTGCTTTCTTGATTTCTTCCGTGGGGGCGCGTCAGCGCACCCACTGGGTGTAGTCCCCGAGATTCGGGCTGACTGCTGCACAGCCGGGTTGGATCTTTCTCGACGGCTACCTTACTTTGCTCTTTTCTGAACCTTCAGGAATATCGCAACCTTCGTGCTGCCGCCTTCAACTCCCAGGCTCGGGAGCTGAGCCGGAGGACCGATGACATGGCCGACAGCCGAAGTAAGTACTCAATCTTGTCTGTCTCCTGTGGGGGCGCATCAGCGCACCCACTGGGTGTAGTCCCCGAGATTCGGGCCGACTGCTGCGCAGTCGGGTCGAATCTTTCTTGACGACTCTTTCTTATTGGTTTTTCTTTTTCCTTGTCTTCAGGGGCCAACGCCGACTTGAGGAAGGAGCTCGGCGAAGCGAAGGCCGCCCTTCATACCAAGGAGGCCGAGTGCGCCGCCTTGGTCCAGGAACGGGATCGCCTAGCCAAGAAGCTGGCCGACCAAGAGGAGAGCCACAAAGCGGCCCTGCAGGCGCGAAGCCGCCTTGATGGCGGAGTATGAGATCGTGTCGGCGAGCTGGTCTGAGACCCGGCGAGCCCTGGACGAAGGCTTTGGCCGGATCGAGGACTTGCTCGACGGTAAGTTGCCTTCTTAGCCCTTCTCTTGCCCCTTACCGCCTCGGTTTTTTGACT
Source organism: Triticum dicoccoides (assembly GCF_002162155.2). NCBI lineage: Eukaryota > Viridiplantae > Streptophyta > Magnoliopsida > Poales > Poaceae > Triticum > Triticum dicoccoides. The sequence continues at coordinate 407,946,046 of NC_041388.1, read as the reverse complement.
TATCTTGAGCTGTTGCTTGTTTTTGGTGCAGACTACTTCCCCGGCTACTCCGCCTTCGCCGCCCAAAGCATTGAGGCCCATCGCGAGGCGCGCCGTCAAGCGGGGGCCAACATTGCGCCGGATGCAAACCGGATCCTTGAGGAGCAGCTCCTGGCTGTCCAGGCACGGTTGCAGCTGGCTCATCGGATGCTTCGCCGGCTCCAACGTGCCGGGGCGCAAGTGTTGGCCGCCCTTTGGCCCGGCGAGACGATCCCCCGCACCCCAAGCCGAACTGCCGACTGGCTGGAAGTCGCAGTTGGTCGCTTCGAGGCTTGGAAAGCGTCAGCGGCCCGCCTCGGAGCCAGGCAGGCGTTGGAATTCGTTCAGGCTTGGTACCCAGGGCTGAGCCTGGACCAGCTGTGCACTTGGCGGATGGAGGCCGACGCGGAGCTGGAGGAGGTGAGGCCGGCTATCGCCCAGCGAGCTTCGACGATCGCCGAGTGCACCGACATCAGTGTTTTCGCACCCGAAGTCGATGATGACGGTGTTCCTCAGCCAGAGGAGTGGTTCAGGCTGAACCCGGCGGTGGGCAAGGACTCGGCAGAGGAGATTGCCTCCAGCGACGAAGGCGAGGATGACGAAGAGGAGGACGGTGAAGACGTCGAGTCGGCTGGTGGAACAACCGGCCGACCTCAGGCCGACCGCGCCTCCAGCAATGAGGTGCGTGGAAGCGCGCCCTCTGCGGGAGGCGGCGACAAAGCCGAAGTTCGCCAGCCGGCTGCTCCTTCAGCCGGCACGACCGTCTCCGCCAACCAGTCTGGCTCGTCGGCCGCTCCGCCAGCTTGACCTGCCGTCTTTATCTTTCCTGCCTTGTTGTCTTTGAACAATCTTTGTTAAGTTTTCGCAGTTCCACCCACTGGGGGTGTATCCAAACTATGTTGAATGCTGGCCTCTCGGAGGTCTTTTTATGTAAATATTATCATGTGTATGTTTGGTTTCCATTCGCGTATGCTTTTTTATCCTTAGGCTTTTTCCTTTGCCGCCTTCCCTCTTGGGGAGGCAAGTACTTGAGCTTTCTTGGATTAAAGTGAAGTGAATGGAAACCGGCCGGCCGGCTACTCTGGTAGCCAGTCGGCGGTGTGAGAAAAACCAGCTTTTGTTATATTAGTCCGTTAGTCCCTAGCCGTTTTTTGTGTGGGAGCCCGTTCCTACCTTTAACTCTTGCCAACCGGACAGCCGGTTTTTCGAACTGCAACTTTTAGCAAGAGAAGGCTTGAGAGCCGGCACACTACTTGTCTGACTGCGGGTAGGACTTCTAACATAACTCCAGTCGGCCAGTCCCCGAGCCGACTAGTCGAACTCGGTGCCGGACGGAATAAGTAAATGATACGATAAGGTCATAAGCATGATAATTTTCATTTATAAATAAGGGATGGCAGTCCCTGAGCCCTCCTCGGGAAGCATATTGTCTTGTACTTAATACAAGGGTTGGCGCGGTACATACTGCATTTCAACTGTAAAATCTTCGGAGGAGGTTGGCGTTCCATGGCCGTTCCGATTCCTTGCCGGAGTCGTCTCTCTTGCACGCCTTCGGCTTCTGTGCGTCGATCAGGTAGTAGGAGTCGTTGCCTAGAGCTCTGCTGATGACGAAGGGGCCTTCCCAAGGGGCTGAGAGCTTGTGCTGGCCGGCTGTTCGCTGGATCAGCCGGAGCACAAGATCGCCCTCTTGGAAAGATCTTGGCCTGACCTTCCGGCTGTGGTAGCGGCGCAAACCCTGCTGGTAGATTGCAGAACGGCTGAGGGCTAACAGCCGGCTTTCTTCCAGCAGGTCGACGCCGTCTTCTCGTGCTTCCTTGGACTCCGCTTCCGTGTACATGGTTACCCGAGGCGAGTCAAACTCGATGTCAGTTGGGATGACCGCCTCGGCACCATACACAAGGAAGAAAGGGGTGAAGCCGGTTGACTTGTTTGGTGTAGTGCGCAGACTCCAAAGGACAGCCGGCAGCTCATCGAGCCAACAGCCGGCTGAGCGCTCCAGAGGTACAACCAGTCAGGGCTTGATGCCGGAGAGGATGAGGCCGTTGGCTCGCTCGACCTGGCCGTTTGACTGCGGGTGGGCGACGGATGCTAAGTCCAGCCGGATACCTTGGGCTGCGCAGAAACGTGCCAGGGCTCCTTTGGCAAAATTCGTGCCATTGTCGGTGATGATGCTGTGTGGCACGCCGTACCGAGTTGTTACGTCTGCGATGAACGTCACGACAGTCGGCCCATTCAGCTTCTTGATCGGCTTTGCCTCAATCCACTTGGTGAATTTGTCCACGGCGACGAGCAAATGCGTCATGCCGCCGCGCGCCGTCTTGAATGGGCCCACCATGTCCAGTCCCCAAACGGCAAAGGGCCAAGTGAGGGGAATGGTCTTGAGTGCCGAAGCCGGCACGTGTTGCTTGGAGCTGAAGAGTTGGCATCCCTTGCAATGTTTGACTAATTCTTTGGCGTCATCCAAAGCAGTCGGCCAGAAGAAACCATGGCGGAAGGCTTTGGCGACAAGTGATCTTGAGGCCGCATGGTGGCCGCATTCTCCTTGGTGAATTTCTGTGAGGATTGCAATGCCCTTCTCTTGCTCAACGCACCGTTGGAGGATTCAAGTGACGCTGCGCTTGAGTAGTTCTCTGTTGACAATTGTGTACGCTCCGGCTCGACACTGGACTTGTCTTGCTTCTGTTTCGTCAGCCGGCAGGTCTTGGTTTACTAGGAAGTTGAGGATGGACTGAGCCCATGATGGAGCCGCGACTTCTTCTACTGCCAACATGGCTGATGCCACCAGGGTGGGCGGGCTGGGCGGTGAGGTGCTGGAGTCGGCCGCTGGCTGTAGTGCTGGTGCAGTCCCCGGGCCGGCTACCGCAGTCCCCGAGCCGGTCGTGGCAGTCCCCGAGCCGGTTGCCGAAGTCCCCGAGCCGGCCGCCGAAGTCCCCGGGCCGGCTGCCGAAGTCACCGGGCCGGCTACGGGGGTCTTGGGGTCGCCTACTTGGTTCTTCGAGCCGGATCCGGCTGCATCAGGGTCAGGCGGCACGAAGATGGAATCGGACTCTGGAGACGGCTTGATAGACGGCTTGAGGAGGCATTGGAGAGCGACGCCGGCTGGAATTGCTTGCCGAGTGGAGCCTATTCGAGCCAGGGCATCGGCTGGCTCGTTGTCGGCTCGCGGTACGTGGAGGAATTCGCATCCTTCAAAGTATCCGCTGAGTTGTTGGACCAGGAAGCGGTAGCTCGCCATATTCGCGTCCTTGGCGTCCCAGTCGCCGGATGATTGCTAGACCACCAGGTCCGAGTCGCCATAACATAGGATCCGGCGAATGCCAAGTTCTTTGGCAAACCGGAGGCCATGTATGAGCGCCTCGTACTCGGCCACATTGTTGGAGGCAGCAAAGTGGATCTGTAGCGTGTATCTGAGCTTGTCGCCTTTCAGAGAGGTAAGGACGATGCCGGCTCCCAAGCCGGTGCGCATCTTGGACCCGTCGAAGTGCATGCGCCAATGGGTGGAGTCGGGAGCCGGCGGCAGGTACTGGGTCTCGGCCCAGTCGACGAGGAAGTCGGCCAGTGCTTGGGACTTGATGGCAGTGCGGGGCTGGTAGAAGATCGTGTACGGGGCCAGCTCGATGGCCCATTTCGCCACCCGGCCGGATGCGTCCCAGCTGCCTATGATCTCGGCTAGCGGGGCAGTGCATACGACCGTGACGGGATGCTCTTGAAAGTAGGGCTTCAGCTTCTTGGCGGTGAAGTACACGCCATAACACATCTTTTGGTAGTGCGGGTAGTTCTGCTTTGAAGCGGACAACACCTCGCTCAAATAATACACCGGCCTCTGGACCAGCTGGGCTCGGCCTTCTTCTGGGCGCTGGACTACAATGACGGTGCTGACCACCCGGCTGGTTGCAGCGATGTAGAGGAGCATGGGCTCTTTCTTAGTCGGCGCCGCGAGGACAGGCGGCGTGGCCAGCATCTTCTTCAGCTCGTGAAAATCCTGGTCGGCCTGGTCGTTCCTCTCGAAGTGAGTGCTCTTCTTCATGAGGCGGTAGAGAGGGAGAGCTTTCTCTCCGAGCCGGCTGATGAAGCGGTTCAAGGAGGCTAAGCACCCGGTGAACTTCTGAATGTCTCAAAGCTTGGTGGGGATCGCCATTCTCTCGATGGCCTTGATCTTCACCGGGTTGCATTCGATGCCGCGTTCGGAGACCAGGAAGCCTAGGAGCTAGCCGGCTGGCACTCCGAACACGCATTTCTCGGGGTTGAGCTTGATTTGGAACCGGCATAAGTTCTCAAATGTTTCCTTGAGGTCTCCCAGCAAGGTGCCGCGCTTCTCCGTCTTCACCACAATGTCATCCACATATACGTGAGCGTTTCTGCCGAGTTGCTTGAGGAGGCACTTCTGCATGCAACGCTGAAAAGTGGCACCGGCATTTCTCAAGCTGAATGTCATAGTCAGGTAGCAGAAGGCTCCAAATGGCATGATGAAGGCGGTCTTCAGGCGGTCGTCCGGGTCTAGCTTTATCTGATTATATCCGGAGTAAGCATCCAAAAAACTCAACAGCTCGCATCCGGCTGTGGAGTCTATCACTTGGTCAATCCTTGGCAGGGCAAAAGGATCTCTGGGGCAGGCCTTGTTGAGGCTCGTGTAGTCTATACACATGCGCCACTTGTTGTTCTTCTTTAGCACAAGGACCGGGTTGGCGAGCCACTCTGGAAAGAAAACTTCCATGATGAAGCCGGCCGCCAAGAGCCGGGCTATCTCCTCCCCTACAATCCTGCGCTTCTCCTCCGACAATCGGCGAAGGGGTTGTCTGACTGGCTTTGCGTCTTCTCGAACGTGTAGTTTGTGCTCGGCGAATTTCCTCGGAACACCCGGCATGTCCTTGGGGGACCATGCAAAGATGTCCCGATTCTCACGGAGGAAATCGGCGAGCTCGCCTTCCTATTTGCTGTTCAGGTTTGCCCCGATGACGGCAAACCTCTCTGGATGCTCGGGGTCAAGAGGTATCTTCTTCGTCTCCTTGGCCGGCTCGAAAGATCCTTGGGCGTCATGCTCCTTGGGGTCGGGGGACATGGCCGACTGTTTGCCGGCTATGGCCACGACTCGGTCCAACATCTTCTTCTCTTCGGCAATCACAAGGGACTCGGCCAGCCGGCTGCTGGCCGCTGCGCACTCGGAGGACTTCTTGTAATCACCGGCTATGGTGATGACGCCTTTGGTGCTTGGTATCTTCATCTTGAGGTATGCATAGTGGGGAACTGCCATGAATTTGGCCAAGGCAGGTCGGCCCAGCAATGCATGGTAAGGGCTCTCCAGGTCCACCACTTCAAACCAGATCGCTTCCCGGCGGAAATGCTCCTTGTCCCCAAAAAGTACATCAATCTTGATTTTGCCAATGGGGGCGCAGGACAGGCCGGGTACGATGCCGTGGAACACTGTCCGAGTGGGCGTGAGCTGCTTTGTCTTGACGTTTAGCTTCTCCAGGGTGTCACGGTACAAGATGTTGATGCTACTCCCGCCGTCTATCAACACACGAGAGAAGCGGGCGGCGCGTCTGTCCGTTGCGAGGGTGGCTTCCAGGACCAAGGCATAAGAGCCGGGAGACGGCATCACCTTCGGATGGTCGGCCCGGCTCCAGCTGATGGGCTTTTCTGACCAATGCATGTGTCCGGCGGGGCTGGCAGCGACCACGCTAACTTCCTGGCGCTCTTGGCGTTTGCTGCGCCGGTCTTCGGGCTAGCTCGTAAAGACGATGTAGGTAGCTTTCTCATCAGGGAACTCGTCATGCACGGCTCCGACTGCGGGACGAGCGGCCGGAGGCGACGGAGGCGGAGGCGGCGGGCCGGCAGGCGGAGGCAGCACGAGCCCCTCGCCCTTAGAGATTCGGGTGAGCCAATGGCACTTCCGGGTCGTGTGGTTGGACGGCTTCGCGCCACTGTGGAACTTGCAAGGGGCGTCGAGGGTTTGCTCGTAGGAGAAGGCGGGCTGCCAAGCCGGCCTGCCGCCCTTGGGCTTCTTGGGCGCCGGTCGTTCTTCAGGCGGCGCATCTTCGACCGTGGCCACCTGCCGGCTGGCGGGAGGCGGCGCGGGGCCCTTGCGCTTGTGGTCGTTCGAGTTGGGGTGTCGGCCGGAATCCCCAGCCGGCGTCTTGGGCGCCGGCTTGAGTACCTTTCCGGACGCGTCTACCCGAAGCTCGGTCTTCATCGAAGAGTCGGCGGTGGCGTACTTGTCCGCTATGTCCAGAAGTTCGTCGAGGGTAGCCGGCTCGTCGCAGAGGAGCTTGTGCTTGAGGAGGGTGCCTTCTCGACATCCAACTGTGAAGTATTCTATGGCTTGCACCTCGTGCACCCCTTCACAGGAGTTGCGGAGCTTGGCCCAACGCGTGAGGTAATCCCGAGTGGACTCGGCGGGGCCTTGTACACACAAGGAGAGCTGTCTGGGCTTGGGAGCCCGCTTGTAGGTGCTGGTGAAGTTGCGGATGAAGGCTTCTGTGAAGTCTAGCCAGCTATTGATGTTACGCGGCTTGAGGCTGTTGAGCCAGGTCCACGCCGTGCCTTGAAGCATGAGGGACACGTACTTTACGGCGAGGCACCGGTTACCGTTGGCTATGCTAACCGCCGTGGAGTAGTCGATCAACCAATCTTCCGGCTTCACGGAGCCATTGTACTTGGGCGTGTCTCTTGGGACCGAGAACCCTTTGGAAAAGGGCTCGTCGCGGATGCGGGGGCTGAAACAAGGCGGGCCGACATCGTCTTCTTCTTCCAATGCCAAGGATCGCGCCAGGCGGTCGATCCGATAGCGGGCGTCGTTCTCGCCGATTCCTTCGCGACGGCCTAGCCGGCCGCTGAGAGTCGGGTGCGCCACTGGCGGCGAGGCGGGATATCTCTCTCCACGGGGTGGAGGCGGAGGCGGGTCGCCCCGCCATTCCATGGCTCGGGGATGACCGTCCGCGTCTCGCTCGATGGAGATCCGGGTCCGGCTGCGGCTGGCAGCCGGCTCCTTCTCGCGTCGCGCGTGGGTATTGCTCGTAGTCGGTGTCCGGGACGTCGCGCCGTGTTCTCGGCGCGGGGGAGGGCTTTCCGCACGGGCGTCGGCTTCGTGTCGCTACGCGGCTGCGTCAATCAATTGCTGGATGCGCCGGGTCATGTGGGGGAGGTCTTCGGCCTCCAAGCCATCCAACTCGTCTACAGCCACCTGGGCGGCACGCAAGTTCTCGAGCGGAGTGGCATAGACCGGGCGGTCGACTCCCAGCGTGTCAGCGATGACGGCGCCGCGTTGCTTGACAAGGTCGGCCCGGCTTGGCCCGCTCGGGGCCGGCGTGCCGAAGGCGGCGCGGTCAGCTTCGCGCTGGTAGGCCTCAGTGAGGCGTCTTACGGAGGCCAGCCTCCGGCCCTCTGTGAGGAGGGCGAGGCGGCGTGCCTCCAGTGCTTCGTCGTCGGCATTAGCCAGGAGGGGAGTGGACAAGTCGTGGGCCGCCGTGCGTGAGGCGTCGTGGGCACTCTCGTCGGCCAGGCCACTGTGGCCGACAACCATCACTTCGGCGGTGACAGCATCGCAGCCATCGGCTCGAGGAAGCGGGTCGTTGTAGATCGCGACGTTGGTGGGGAAGGTGTCGTAGGAGGCCGTGTCGGAGTCGACAGGCATCGGGTCGGTGGAGCCAACCGACTCTAGGTCCGCAGCGGGCTCGCTGGAGACATGGAGCTGGCCGAGAAGGTTGGCGAGGTGGTCGGTGCCCGCATCGGTGGCGAGCTCGTCAGAGGTGAGAGTTTCGTCGAGGAGATCGGTGAGGCCGCTTGCCGCGCAGATGCTGGTGATGCCTTGCAGCGCGTCGTGGCAAGCGCCATCGGGCATGCCGGGCTGGCTACGCTCGCGGGGGAGGAATAAGGTTCCCGTCCAGAACAGGTCTCCGGACGACGGTGCACCTGGCCCCAAGGTGGGCGCCAAATGTCGGGTGGTAGGTGCGACATATGCCAACGGGTGGCTTATCATTGTGGGAGCCAGTAAGACATCGCCGGTGCCTGGAAACGGGATAAGGCGAAGACATGCACGCCGGTGGATCTTACCCAGCTTCGGGGCTCTCCATGGAGATAACACCCCTACTGCTGCTCTGCGAGGTCTCCGCATGCTCACTAGATGAATCAAGTAGCTACACAACGCTCCTTGAGCTGTTTGGGGGGAGGAGGAAGAAGGGCACGGCTCGCCCGCTTCTACTCCCTGTATGGTGTCTAGAATTAGCGGGGGGACGAACCCTTTGCATGGGTGCTCCGGGGGGTTTATATAGGCCTACCCCCCGGGGGTACAATGGTAATCCGACTGGGCACGGGGCCCAGCCGTCTGTGACTGCGCTCGCCGGCTTCTGCGCCGGCTGCTGGGGCCCGCCGACTGGTGGGTCCCGCCGGCTGCCGGCCCCTTGGTCGACAGGCAGGCCCCACTGTCCAGGGCCTGGTCGGCGGCTAGTTATTGTGGCTCCATCTTGTTGACGTGAGCTTCATCGTGGTAAGCGCGGCTACAGTCCCGCCGCCTGTCAGGCGATCGCTTTGGCCTTACCGCGTCTTGTCTCCTTAATGGGGCGTCCTCTTCGAGGAAGGCGGCAAGCCGGCTGCGGGGAGCCGGCTCTGTCTTGGGCCGACTAGTTGGAGGCATGGCCGCCCTCGGGCGTCTCTCTGCTCAAAGGGGCCCACTGTCTGTGGGCCACGCTGGCGGCCCATCGTGGGTGATGCCAGGGTCAACATGGCAACAGTGCTGTGCCGGGCGGGTCGTGCCTAGCCCGTACGGCGCGCCAGGCCAGGCGTGCTCCGGGATTCGGGGGTGGCAGGCTTTACTATAGCCACGCCCCGTCGCACCGCCGTTAGGTGGGTGCAAACTTTGTGGGTACGGTCTTGACCGCTTCGTGGGGAGCCGGCTTCTTGGAGTCGGCCTTCTCGTGAGGGCTAAAGTCGGACCGCCTTCCGAAAGCCGGCCTGGGTTGCAGCCAGCTAGGGGAAGGCGGCCCCATGTCTTGGATTCTTGAGAGCTGGGCGGGCTCGTAACTTTTTCAGAAGGGCCAGGGGAAGCCGGCTAGGCTACCCATGGCTATTTACTCCGACAGAGTTTGGTCTACATCTGAAACAATGCGGAATAGTTTCGCAACTCACGCCACCCGGAACACCTCAGCGTAATGGTGTGTCCGAACGTCGTAATCGTACTTTACTTGATATGGTGCGATCTATGATGTCTCTTACAAATTTACCGCTATCATTTTGGGGTTATGCTTTAGAGACGGCCGCATTCACGTTAAATAGGGCACCATCAAAATCCGTTGAGACGACACCTTATGAACTATGGTTTGGCAAGAAACCAAAGTTGTTGTTTCTTAAAGTTTGGGGCTGCGATGCTTATGTGAAAAAGCTTCAACCTGATAAGCTCGAACCCAAATCGGAGAAATGTGTCTTCATAGGATACCCAAAGGAGACTGTTGGGTACACCTTCTATCACAGATCCGAAGGCAAGACATTCGTTGCTAAGAATGGATCCTTTCTAGAGAAGGAGTTTCTATCGAAAGAAGTGAGTGGGAGGAAAGTAGAACTTGACGAGGTAACTATACCTGCTCCCATATTGGAAAGTAGTACATCACAGAAACCTGTTTCTGCGACACCTACACCAATTAGTGAGGAAGCTAATGATAATGATCATGAAACTTCAGAACAAGATACTACTAAACCTCGTAGATCAACCAGAGTAAGATCCATTCCAGAGTGGTACGGTAATCCTATTCTGGAAGTCATGCTACTAGATCATGATGAACCTATGAACTATGAAGAAGCGATGGTGAGCCCAGATTCCGCAAAATGGCTTGAAGCCATGAAATCGGAGATGGGATCCATGTATGAGAACAAAGTATGGACTTTGGTTGACTTGCCCGATGATCGACAAGCAATTGAGAATAAATGGATCTTCAAGAAGAAGACTGGCGCTGACGGTAATATTACTGTCTAGAAAGCTTGACTTGTCGCAAAAGGTTTTTGGCAAGTTCAAGGGATTGACTACGATGAGACCTTCTCACCCGTAGCGATGCTTAAGTCTGTCCGAATCATGTTAGCAATTGCCGCATTTTATGATTATGAAATTTGGCAGATGGATGTCAAAACTGCATTCCTGAATGGATTTCTGGAAGAAGAGTTGTATATGATGCAACCAGAAGGTTTTGTCGATCCAAAGGGAGCTAACAAAGTGTGCAAGCTCCAACGATCCATTTATGGACTGGTGCAAGCCTCTAGGAGTTGGAATAAACCCTTTGATAGTGTGATCAAAGCATTTGGTTTTATACAGATCTTTGGAGAAGCCTGTATTTACAAGAAAGTGAGTGGGAGCTCTGTAGCATTTTTGATATTATATGTGGATGACATATTACTGATTGGAAATGATATAGAATTTCTGGATAGCATAAAGGGATACTTGAATAAGAGTTTTCCAATGAAAGACCTCGGTGAAGCTGCTTACATATTAGGCATAAAGATCTATAGAGATATATCAAGACGCTTAATTGGACTTTCACAAAGCACATACCTTGACAAGATTTTGAAGAAGTTCAAAATGGATCAAGCAAAGAAAGGGTTCTTGCCTGTGTTACAAGGTGTGAAGTTGAATCAGACTCAATGCCCGACCACTGCAGAAGATAGAGAGAAAATGAAAGATGTTCCCTATGCGTCAGCCATAGGCTCTATCATGTATGCAATGCTGTGTACCAGACCTGATGTGTGCCTTGCTCTAAGTCTAGCAGGGAGGTACCAAAGTAATCCAGGAGTGGATCACTGGACAGCGGTCAAGAACATCCTGAAGTACCTAAAAAGGACTAAGGATACGTTTCTCGTATATGGAGGTGACAAAGAGCTCATCGTAAACGGTTACGTTGATGCAAGCTTTGACACTGATCCGAACGATTCTAAATCACAAACCGGATACGTGTTTACATTAAATGGTGGAGCTGTCAGTTGGTGCAGTTCTAAACAAAGCATTGTGGCGGGATCTACATGTGAAGCGGAGTACATAGCTGCTTCGGAAGCAGCAAATGAAGGAGTCTGGATGAAGTAGTTCATATCCGATCTAGGTGTCATACCTAGTGCATCGGGTCCAATGAAAATCTTTTGTGACAATACTGGTGCAATTGCCTTGGCAAAGGAATCCAGATTTCACAAGAGAACCAAGCACATCAAGAGATGCTTCAATTCCATCCAGGATCTAGTCCAGGTGGGAGACATAGAGATTTGCAAGATACATACGGATCTGAATGTTGCAGACCCGTTGACTAAGCCTCTTTCACGAGCAAAACATGATCAGCACCAAGGCTCCATGGGTGTTAGAATCATTACTATGTAATCTAGATTATTGACTCTAGTGCAAGTGGGAGACTGAAGGAAATATCCCTAGAGGCAATAATAAAGTTATTATTTATTTCCTTATATCATGATAAATGTTTATTATTCATGCTAGAATTGTATTAACCGGAAACATAATACATGTGTGAATACATAGACAAACAGAGTGTCACTAGTATGCCTCTACTTGACTAGCTCGTTAATCAAAGATGGTTATGTTTCCTAACCATGAACAAGGAGTTGTTATTTGATTAACACATCATTAGATGAATGATCTGATTGACATGACCCATTCCATTAGCTTAGCACCCGATCGTTTAGTATGTTGCTATTACTTTCTTCATGACTTATACATGTTCCTATGACTATGAGATTATGCAACTCCCGTTTGCCGGAGGAACACTTTGTGTGCTACCAAACGTCACAACGTAACTAGGTGATTATAAAGGAGCTCTACAGGTGTCTCCAAAGGTACATGTTGGGTTGGCGTATTTCGAGATTAGGATTTGTCACTCCGATTACCGGAGAGGTATCTCTGGGCCCTCTTGGTAATGCACATCACATAAGCCTTGCAAGTATTGCGACTAATGAGTTAGTTGCGAGATGATGGATTACGGAACGAGTAAAGAGACTTGTCGGTAACGAGATTGAACTAGGTATTGAGATACCGACGATCAAATCTCGGGCAAGTAATATACCGATGACAAAGGGAACAACGTATGTTGTTATGCGGCCTGACCGATAAAGATCTTCGTAGAATATGTAGGAGCCAATATGAGCATCCAGGTTCCGCTATTGGTTATTGACCGGAGACGTGTCTCAGTCATGTCTACATTGTTCTCGAACCCGTAGGGTCCGCACGCTTAAGGTTATGATGACAGTTATATTATGAGTTTATGCATTTTGATGTACCGAAGGTTGTTCGGAGTCCCGGATGTGATCACGGACATGACGAGGAGTCTCGAAATGGTCGAGACATAAATATTGATATATTGGACGGCTATATTCGGACACCGGAAGTGTTCCGGGTGATTTCGGAGAAAACCAGAGAGCCGGAGGGTTACCGGAACCCCCCCGGGAGAAGTAATGGGCCATATGGGCCTTAGTGGAGAGAGAGAGGGGCAGCCAAACGTGGGCCGCGCGCCTCCTCCCCTGGTCCGAATTGGACTAGGAGAGGGGGGGCGGCGCCCCCCTTTCCCTCTCCCTCCCCACTTCTTTCCCCCTCCTAGTAGGAGTCCTACTCCTACTAGGAGGAGGACTCCTCCTTGGCGCGCCATAGAGGCCGGCCGGCCTCCTCCCCTTGATCCTTTATATACGGGGGCAGGGGGCACCCCTAGACACACAAGTTGATCCACGTGATCATATTCTTAGCCATGTGCGGTGCCCCCTTCCACCATAGTCCTTGATAATATTGTAGCGGTGCTTAGGCGAAGCCCTGCGACGGTAGTACATCAAGATCGTCACCACGCCGTCGTGCTGGCGGAACTCTTCCCCGACACTTTGCTGGATCGGAGTCCGGGGATCATCATCGAGCTGAACGTGTGCTAGAACTCGGAGGTGCCGTAGTTTCGGTGCTTGATCGGTCGGGCCGTGAAGACGTACTACTACATCAACCAAGTTAACACTTCCGTTGTCGATCTACAAGGGTACGTAGATCATACTCTCCCCTCTCGTTGCTATGCATCACCATTATCTTGCGTGTGCGTAGGATATTTTTTTGAAATTACTACGTTCCCCAACATGCCCAGTATGTCTTAACACGGGCAAGAGCCATCCTAGCGCCCTCTATGCATGCTGACCTCTTCATTGCATTTATACGCGGCACCGCGTCAAGGAATTGCTGCACCAAGCTGAATTAACTCTTCGGCTCCGATCTCCCCGGCCACAGGTGACCCATGACGTACTTCATGGCGAGTCCAGACAACCTATTCAGTTCGGCCCATTGAGCCAAACGATCATCCACTGCCAGTGGACGCTCTGGATTGTGAAACTGCGACCAGAAAAGCTTTTCCACTTCGCGATCTTTCTGATCTCGAAAGTGTTCAGTCGCATCAGCAGCACTCGCTGCCAAGTCCAGATAGGTATCCTCCACACTCCACATCCGGTCCAACGGAGCAAACTTCGGATCACAAAATTTCCTTTGCAGCATAAAGGGCTTTCTAGCTGCAATATGTTCGGCCTGATGCAGCTCCTCCTTCGCAGCTCTCATCGCAGAGCGCGCGTCCTTGGCATTGGCAACGGCCTTCTCTAAGTCCGTCTGTTTCGCCTGGTCTTATTTTTGAAGAAGTCTGCAATGGTCTGTAGCGCTTTTTAACTTTTCGGCCATCTCGGCCATCTCTTCCTTGCTTCGGCAATGGGCAGCCTGTTCGGTTCTCAGCTCTTCAAGGGCTTTCCTGGTGGCCGCATCACTTTCGCTGCCTTGTTCTTTAGCTCGGGCAAGTTTTGCCCTAAGACTCTCCACGGCGGCTGCACCATCTGCGTCAAGCACACACATCGTAAGACACAGGTATAAAACTGTTCTTACCTGATGCCGCCCGAGGAATTACATACCTTGAGCCTCATGAAGCCGCTTATTGACAAGCATGATGTCGGCATCTGCCACGTCCAGTTGCCGCTTTAGTTCGGCAAAATCATCAGTTCGGCTTGATTCCGGACACCCTGCTGCCTACATTCAAAGGCGACATCTTAGACCTGGGATTATGATCCTCCGCGTGCCGTCATTTCTTGACAACGCGCAGAGTCTCAGGGGTTACTATCTACATAGGGCGCATCTTACTCATGCGCAACTGACAAAAGTATACATTATCTAATGTACCTCGAAACCCGTTAGTAAACTTTTGACGGCCTCATACAATCCGTTCTCTACGAATGAAATCCTTTCAATCACCGTGCCCATCAATGCGCGGTGCTCCTCTGAGATAGAAGCTCGCCCCAGCAGAATCTTTAGCTCCTCCGGCCGAGCACTAGACGGTGCCGGGCTCGTCCCATGACCTCTTTCGAAGGCCGGACGCGGAGAACCTCGAGGGGACGCATAGCCACCTTCCGCCCCTGCCGGATTTGGAGAAACCCTCCGCGACGACACCTCAGGGTCGCCCGCCTCGCTAGGCGGCACGGCAGGGGGAGGCGTCCCGCTCTCCATCATCTCCGGAAGGAGATCCCCCAAAGACGAGCTCTGCTAAGAAGGGCTGAGGTCCGAGCTACAAGATAAAGGTTTGGTTAATCTTCTCAGATATAAATCAAGGACTTCCCTCATCCCTCAAAAGGAAAATCTTTTCTCCACTTACGGCTCGCTGGAGGGCTGATCCCCTTGAGGGCGTAGTCTGGCCGAGGAACTCCTCGGCGTCGGACCCTCTGACGAGGATTTTCACCCCCATTTCGAGGCCATGGTTTCCGGGTCGTCAGAGGCGGCTCTCTTCTTCCCCTTAGGAGAGTAATTGTCGGTTCCTCCCTTCGGAGCAGCGTCCTTCGAGCAGGCCATAGCTTCCTTGTCCTCCCCCTCCAAAGGCATTATCTCCAGCATCCTGACTAGCACGGGATCCGGCCTGGTTTCAGGAAGGGGATCCGGACACCTGATCAGCTTTGCCTTCGCTATCCACTCCTGTTTAAAAGGACGGCTCTTTTAGGGGCAAGTTTATGACAATTATACGGATAGAAGGTCCGGGCACAAGGTTGCTTACTTGAGTATCCGGGCGATTGCAGCTTAGGCCTGCGTCCTCGGTTAAATCGGGACACATCTCTTGTGATCCGAAGAACAGTCTATACATCTCCGCGGGCGTTGCGCCCATAAAGTTCTGGAGAGCTCGCGGTCCCTCTGGATTAAACTCCCATAGGCGAAGGGGGCGACAATTGTTGGGCAATATTAGGCGAATCAGCATGACCTGCGTCACCTTGACCAAGCTGAGGTCTCCTTCCAAGAGATCCTTAATTCGGCCCTGTAACAGGGGCACGTCTTTGGGCAAACCCCAATCTAACCCTCTGTTAACCCATGACGCTAGCCGTGGTGGGGGACCCGAGCGAAAGGCAGGAAGCGCCACCCACTTGGTGCTCCGGGAAGCGGTGATATAAAACCACTCTCGTTGCCACAAGCCTAGCTCCTCTTGAAAAGAGCCCCCGGGCCATGGAGCATCAGCATTTCTGCTTATAACAGCGCCTCCGCACTCTGCGTGCCATCCCTTGACCATCTTCGGCTCCACTTTGAAAGTCTTGAGCCATAATCCGAAGTGAGGGGTAACACGGAGGAACACTTCGCATACAACGATAAACAAGGAGATATGGAGGATGGACTCCGGAGCTAAGTCGTGGAATTCCAGCCCGTAATAAAATAGCAGTCCCCTCACAAAGGGGTCCATCGGGAAGCCTAACCCCCGAAGGAAGTGAGACACGAACACTACGCTCTCACCGGGCTGGGGACTGGGGATAGCCTGCCTTTGAGCAAGCAACCTGTGCGAAATTTCGGCGGTCAAGAACTTAGCCTCTCTCAAATTTAGCACGTCCTCCTCCGTGACGGAGGAGGACATCCATCGGCCTTGAAGGTCGGAACCGGACATTGTCGAAGGTCTGAGGCACCCGGAATCTGGAGCCTAGGGTGTTGGAACTCAAGGCGACGGGCGAACTTGTTTTGGGATTGGAGAAAAGGAGTAAGGCCCTGGTCTCTTTATAAGAGGTTGAATACTAGGAGCCCTCTCCGTAACCATTTGGGACTCGCCTTTAATCAAGAGAACATGCTAACGGGCACGATTGGGTTACCCACGTCCGTATTGATGAGAATCCCGTAAAAGGGGGCACACGATCTCTGCTTTGACAAGACGTGCCAAGGAAACCGCCTCGCAAAACACGCTGAGGTGGAAAAGTGAAAACGATTCGAGTGAAGGACTTGGCTGTAGTGTGATGACGCACTGCGGAATACGTCAACAGATTTGATTTGTGTTAATATTATTCTCTCTATGGCAATATGTGGAAGCTTATTTTGCAAAGCCGGACACTACTCTTGGTGTTTACAATCTTCTATGAAGGACTTGGAGGAGGAACCCGCCTTGCAATGCCGAAGACAATTTGCGCGCCGGACTCGTCGTCATTGAAGCCTAGTTCAGGGGCTACTGAGGGAGTCCTGGATTAGAGGGTGTTCGGTTAGCCGGACTATACCTTCAGCCGGACTCCTGGACTATGAAGATACAAGATTGAAGACTTCGTCCCGTGTCCAGATGGGACTTTCCTAGGCGTGGAAGGCAAGCTTGGCGATGCGGATATTCAAAATCTCCTACCATTGTAACCGACTTTATGTAACCCTAACCCTATCCGGTGTCTATATAAACCGGAGGGTTGTAGTCCGTAGGCAATCAACTCCATATACAACAATCATACCATAGGCTAGCTTCTAGGGTTTAGCCTCCTTGATCTCGTGGTAGATCTACTCTTGTACTACCCATATCATCAATATTAATTAAGCAGGATGTAGGGTTTTACCTCCATCAAGAGGGCCCGAACCTGGGTAAAACATCGTGTTCCCTGCCTCCTGTTACCATCCGGCCTAGACGCATAGTTCGGGACCCACTACCTGAGATCCGCCGGTTTTGACACCGACAGTCACACTAAATACTCAAAGCATGCACAACCGGATGACAAGCCAAGCAATTGTTTCATACTTTAGTAATCTCAAACCTTTTCAACTTTCATGCAATACATGAGCGCAAGCCATGGACATAACACTATAGGTGGAATAGAGTGGTGGTTGTGGAGAGGACAAAAAGGAGGAAGATGGTCTCACATCAACTAGGCGTATTGATGGGCTATGGAGATGCCCATCAATAGATGTCAATGTGAGTGAGTAGGGATTGTCATGCAATGGATGCACTAGAGCTATAAATGTATGAAAGCTTATCAAAATAAACTAAGTGGGTGTGCATCCAACTTGCTTGCTCACGAAGACCTAGGGCATTTGAGGAAGCCCATCATTGAAATATACAAGCCAAGTTCTATAATGAAAATTTCCCACTAGTATATGAAAGTGACAAAATAAGAGACTCTCTATCATGAAGATCATGGTGCTGCTTTGAAGCACAACTATGGAAAAAAGATAGTAGCATTGTCCCTTCTCTCTTTTTCTCTCTTTTTTCCTTTTTTTCTTTCTCTCTTTTTTGGGCCATTTTTTTATTTGGCCTTTCTCTTTTTTTCCTCACATGGGACAATGCTCTAATAATGATGATCATCACACTTCTATTTATTTACAACTCAAAGATTACAACTCGATACTTAAAACAAAAATATGACTCTATATGCGTGCCTTCGGTGGTGTATGGTGTACCGGGATGTGCAATGAATTAAGAGTGACATGTATAAAAAATTATGAACGGTGGCTTTGCCACAAATACGATGTCAACTACATGATCATGCAAGGCAATATGACAATGATGGATCGTGTCATAATAAACGGAACGGTGGAAAGTAGCATGGCAATATATCTTGGAATGTCTATGGAATTGCCATAATAGGTAGGTATGGTGGCTGTTTTGAGAAAGGTAAATGGTGGGTTTATGGTACCGGTGAAAATTGCGCGGTACTAGAGAGGCTAGCAATGGTGGAAGGGTGAGAGTGCGTATAATCCATGAACTCAACATTAGTCATAAAGAACTCACATACTTATTGCAAAAATCTACAAGTCATCAAATACCAAGCACTACGTGCATGCTCCTAGGGGGATAGATTGGTAGGAAAAGACCATCGCTCATCCCCGACCGCCACTCATAAGGAAGACAATCAAAAAATACCTCATGCTTCAAATTTGTTGCACAACGGTTACCATACGTGCATGCTACGGGACTTGCAAACCTCAACAAGTATATCTCAAATTCACAATTACCCCACTAGCATGACTCTAATATCACCATCCTCATGTCTCAAAACAATCATCAAGTATCAAACTTCTCCAACTATTCAACGCACTTTATATGCAAGTTTTTATTATACCCAACTTGGATGCCCATCATATTAGGACTAGTTTTATAACCAAAGAAAATTACCATGCTGTTCTAAAAGACTCTCAAAATAATATAAGTGAAGCATGAGAGATCAATAATTTCTATAAAATAAAACCACCACCATACTCTAAAAAGATATAAGTGAAGCACTAGAGCAAAATTATCTAGCTCAAAAGATATAAGTGAAGCACATAGAGCAAAATTATTCTAGCTCAAAAGATATAAGTGAAGCACATAGAGCAAAATTATTCTAGCTCAAAAGATATAAGTGAAGCACATAGAGTATTCTAATAAATTTCGATTCATGCGTGTCTCTACCAAAAGGTGTGTACAACAAGGATGATTGTGGTAAACTAAAAAGCAAAGACTCAAATCATACAAGACGCTCCAAGAAAAACACATATCATGTGGTGAATAAAAATATAGCCTCAAGTAAAGTTACCGATAGACGAAGACGAAAGAGCGGATGCCTTCCGGGGCATCCACAAACTTAGGCTTTTGGTTGTCCTTGAATTTTACCTTGGGGTGCCTTGGGTATCCCCAAGCTTAGGCTCTTGCCACTCCTTGTTCCAAAATCCATCAAATATTTACCCAAAAACTTGAAAACTTCACAACACAAAACTCAACAGAAAATCTCGTGAGCTCCGTTAGTATAACAAAATAAACCACCACTTTAAGGTACTGTAATTAACTCATTATTTATTTATGTTGGTGTTAAACCTATTGTATTCCAACTTGTCTATGTTCCATACCCCCCGATACTAGCCATAGATGCATCAAAATAAGCAAACAACACGCAAAAAATAGAACAGTGTGTAGCTAGCAATCTGTAGGTTTCGAATACTTCTGTAACTCCAAAAATTCTGAAAAGTTAAGATGACCATGAAAATTTATATATTAATCTATTGCAGTTGTAACTGGTATTTTATCGCTCTCTGGTAAAAAATGAAAATTATTTTCGTGAGCACATACTTTCTGTTTTTATCAGCAAAATCAAACAACAATCACCCAAGAAGATCCTAAAGGCTTTACTTCGCACAAACACTAATTAAAACATAAAACACAATCATAATAGAGGCTAGATAAATTATTTATTAATAAATAGGAACAAAAAGTGAAGAACAAGAATAAAATTGGGTTGCCTCCCAACAAGCGCTATTGTTTAACGCCCCTAGCTAGGCATAAAAGCAAGAATAGATCTAGGTATTGTCATCCTTGGTATGCAATTCTTCAATTGAACACTTATAAACCTTAGGAGGTTCTTTGTTTTTGCTAATGATCAAACTCCTAGGTAGGAAATCAAGATATTCATTTGTAGCAAAAGGTTCCTTAATGATATCTAAAAAGTTGGGGTGAACACTTATTGATTTGAGGTCTTCATTTTTCTTACTAGAAGATTCACCCTTATTTTTAGGAACATAGATAAACTTGGCAACTTGGGTAGGAGGAGGATTTGAGGTATTTTTAATGGCAGAGAAAGTAGACCCCAAGTTGGTAATTTTGAGTTTATCAATCCTAGTGGAATCTTGATCTATCTTCTCATTAACTATGGGTTCCTTTTCCTTAAGATTTTTCAGAGTAACTCCTACCTTAGATCCATACTGAGTAATTTAGTTGTGGATCTTTTTATCCAAATTTTCTATTAACTCTATAGTGGCAATTTTATTTTCAATAATATCAAGCCTTTGCATCACATGTTCCAAAGTTAAAATAGTTCTATTGACCAAAAGAGGTGGTGGGCCTAACAAATCTATCATAGCATTATAAGAATCAAAAGTATGGCTTCCCAAGAAATTCCCTCCAGTAATGGTGTCAAGAACATACCTATACCAAGGAGTGATGCTTACATAAAAAGTGCGAAGAAGAACAGAAGTAGACTGCTTTTTAGTAGATCTATTTTGAGCATTGCAAATTCTATACCAAGCATCTTTTAGGTTTTCTCCCTCCCTTTGTTTAAAATTAAGAACCTCATTATCGGGAGTGTTAACAATGATAGGAGAACTAGCCATGAAGGCGAAACAAATGATCTAACACACGGATGCACAAGAAGCAAGCGAAAAGAGACAAACGGAAGAGAGCGAATAAAACGGCAAAGGTGAAGTGAGGGATAGGAGAACGAGAGGCAAATGGCAAATAATGTAATGCGAGGGAGAAGAGTTTATGATGGGTACTTGGTATGTCCTGACTTTGCATAGATCTCCCCGGCAATGGCCCTAGAAATCCTTCTTGCTACCTCTTGAGCATGCGTTGGTTTTCCCTTGAAGAGGAAAGGGTGATGGAGCAAAGTAGCGTAAGTATTTCCCTTAGTTTTTGAGAACCAAGGTATCAATCCAGTAGGACACAACGCACAAGTCACCTAGTACCTGCACAAACAATCAAGAACCTCGCAACCAACGCGATAAAGGGGTTGTCAATCCCTTCACAATCACTTTCGAAAGTGAGATCTGATAGAGATAATAAGATAAATATTTTTGGTATTTTGTTGTATATATTGGAAATTAAAGATTGCAAAATAGTAAATGAGATGCGATAATAAAAGAGATGCAATATAATAAGAAAGAGACCCGGGGGCCATAGGTTTCACTAGTGGCTTCTCTCATGATATCATGTATTACGGTGGGTGAACAAATTACTGCCGAGCAATTGATAGAAAAGTGCATAGTTATGAAGATATATAAGGCAATGATCATGAACATAGGAATCACATCTGTGTCAAGTAGATCGAAATGATTCTACATCTACTACTATTACTCCACACGTCGATCGCTATCCAGCATGCATCTAGAGTATTAAGTTCATAAGAACAGAGTAACGCATTAAGCAAGATGACATGATGTAGATGGATAAACTCAAGCAATATGATATAAACCCCATCTTTTTATCCTCGATGGAAACAATACAATACGCGCCTTGCTGCCCCTACTGTCACTGGGAAAGGACACCGCAAGATTGAACCCAAAGCTAAGCACTTCTTCCATTGCAATAAAGATAAATCTTGTAGGCCAAACTAAACCAATAATTCGAAAGACTTGCAAAGATATCAAATCATGCATATAAGAATTCAGAGAAAAACCAAATAATATTTATAGATAATCAAGTTCATAAACCCACAATTCATTGGATCTCGGAAAACACACCGTGTTGAAGATATAACCACTGGGGGTAAACCGCCTAGGAGGGGCCGGTTCACCTTCACTTATACTGAAGCCTAAGGAAACCCAGAAGATGGCGCTTTACGGATGAAGCTTAGAGGCCCAGAGCGCACAGGCAGTTTAGGGTCCATGATAGTAAACCGCCATGATTGTATAAACTTGCATTGTAAGATAAGAAAGAAGAGACCAAGGCGGACACTTGTATGAGCCAGCCTCGGGACTCCGTAGACCAGCCGGGACCCTCCTGGATATATAAAGGGGTGACCCGGCGGCGTTTCAGGGACAGGAAACAACAACTCGAAGCCAGACAAAGTGGATTCGCTCCCTGGTCTTTGAAACCCCAGCAATACCAATCACAACTAGACGTAGGCTTTTACCTTCATCGAAGGGGCCGAACTAGTATAAACTCTCGTGTCCCTTTGTCCGGTTTAACCCCTTCAAGCTAACCCGTAGTGATGGCTCCATGACTAAGTCCTTCCATGAGGACATCTGCCGTGACAATTCCACGACAGTTGGCGCCCACTGTGGGGCTATCGCACGATGGTTTCGAGTTCTTGAAGGGCAATTTCGATGGACTGAAGGGATACGCTGTGGGCCGGATGACGAAGAGTCGCCGCCGCAAGCTCTACATCGACAACGCAGGATGGGGTCCCGAGGCTGATTCAATTCAATACGGGTATCGGGTCCCCTTTGGTGGGATTCACGTCTTCATCGGCAAGATCGGCGAACCGGCCCCCGAGCTGGACACCTGCACCGACATCATCGAGACGGCTCGGCACGCAAGTTCTTCACCGGTTCAGCCTGAGGCCAGGCATGTATTCATGGGTGTCATCCACGGTTCGGGTTACGAGGAGGAACCGATCTCCGATGGAGAAAACGTAGTCCGCAGTGATGACGATTCTTCCGGAGAAACCGAATCTCTCTACCAGTTGTACGACGGCCGGATTGAGGGAGGATCCGAGGGCAACAGTATTCCGGATTCCCCCGGTCTGCCAAACCGGGACGCTGTCTTCATGGCCGGCACATGACCAGCGGCTCATTCATCTACCGCCGCAGCAGTACTCTCCGGTTCAACAACGGCCACGCCAGCAGGTGCAGGAAGCTCGGCGCCGCCTCCGGCCCAAGTCTTGTCTGATTTGTTCCATGCTCTAGCGGCATTGATGTCCACGGAGGTAGACGCAGCAGCCAGGGATCAGCACAATGCGGAGATTCTAAAGGTAAAAGATCAGATAGCCCAGGCTAAAGTGGACCTGGCAGCAGAGAACGCCAGGATGGCCACAGAGCGGGCCGAGTTGGAAGCACAGGCTTACCGGATTAGACTAGATTAGAATGCTTCAGAAGAGGTCATGAGAAGAAGGTACCGGTCACGTCTCCCGTCGGCTTATGAGCCACAAAATCTTTTCAACGCACCAGGTGCAGGAGCTGGTAATCAACCCGCGCCAAACTGGGCAGGGGCACCGGAAGCAGGAGCGCCGGTTCAGCCACGCGCAACAAACCTGCCTCACCAGAACAACGTTGTATCATCAACGCCGCCCGGGCATTATTCCAACCCGTTGGATAATATTGTGGCCGCCGCTTCACGCCTGGCGGCTCTCCCAACCGACGGTGAATCACCAGTAGCAGTGGAAGCGCGTCGGGCCAGGGATCTCCTTCAGACAGCACTGAATCAACAACAAGCGTATTCACACAGCCGTGAGGGGATTCATTCCACACCCTGTCCAAGCCGGAGTTATAGCAGACACATGGAGGACGAACCGGCCGTATCCAGTAGCGCACGCCACCAAAATTCGCCACGGGGGAACAACCTGGCCGGGGGAGGTGCTAATGCGCAAGATGTTGTGGACCATGGCCGCGCACCACGGGGGGCCGAGTTGACAGCTTGACACGAAGCACGGCATCATACTCTGGTTCACCCCACTGCCTCCATGGAGCCAGGGGTAATGTTCAGTTCCCTAGGGGTACCATGTTTAACTCCCGCATGGCGTAATGTGCGATTGCCCAAGGATTTCAAGGGACCTCGTAAGGTACCAAATTACACCGCCGATTTGCAGCCAGAGGCGTGGTGGAGAGCTATGAGATGGCAATGGAGATGTTAGATGTGGATGAAGCGGTTTGTGCTAAATATTTCACCATGATGCTAGAAGGAACAGCTCGTACTTGGTTGAAGAGCTTGCCAACCAACTCTATCGACTCATGGGCCGAATTAAAGCGCCGGTTTATCTAGAACTTCAAGGATACGTGCAAGCAGCCGATGTCAATTGTAGATCTGGCCGCTTGTGTCCAAGAGGAAGGGGAGTCCACGACCCATTGGGTTAAACGAGTCTCGATGATTTTGCATTCGTCAGATCGTATTAATGCAGATACCGCAGTATTAACGTTGGAGGGCAATTGCCATTTCAAGCCGTTAAAACAGAAGTTGGGAAGGCTCAAACGTCATTGCAACGACATGTCAACACTCATGGCCACTTTAGTTAAGTATGCCAATTCAGATAATACCAAGGATCCGGATTCAGAGGAGGACAAACCGGAGAAGGGAAAGAAGAACGGCGGTGCAAAAGGGCAGCACCACAACCAAGGGGGCCATGGGAATAACAGTAAGCGTAAAGCAGATAATTCAGATTTGGTGGCTAACACAAATATGTAGCGTCGCAAAGGTAAACCGCCCCAGCGCGGCATGAATCTGGAGCATTTGTTAAACCAGCCCTGCCCGAAGCATGGAACCAAGGAGGCCCCTGCCACACATCTTTGGAAAGATTGTCACATAATGAGGGAGTTCAAAAATTCTGATTTATACCGGTATGATCAGGATCCACCCGGCGGTTCAGGCCCAGGTTTCCATGGGGGCGGCGGTTCAAGCTTCGGATTTTAGAACAACCAGGGCCATCAGAACAACCATGGTAATAACCAGCAGAGTAACAAAGGGAATCAGCAACAGTCAGGTTACCAGAGTCACCCCAAGCAGTTGAACAGTGGACAGTATCATGTGTTCACTACCAGCTTGTGCAAGCGGGATTAGAAACTTCACAAGAGGGCAGTCAATACTGTTGAACCGGCTGTACCACATTATCTACGATGGTCGGAGCAGCCTATTGTGTGGAGCAGAGAGGATCACCCACCCCGGGTTGACAATCCGGGTCAACTAGCTTTGGTGGTAGCCCCTCAGGTAGGGGGCTATAAGTTTACCAAGGTTCTGATGGATGAAGGGAGCAGCATCAACATCCTGTATTATGAGACTTTCCGTCGCATGGGGTTGACAAATAAGAATCTTAATCCGTCAAACACTATTTTTCATGGTGTAGTACCAGGTAAATCGGCATACCCTGTGGGGAAGATTGCTTTGGAAGTTGTGTTTGGAGATGAGCTTGATTCCAGGTCTGAGATGTTGACCTTTGAGGTGGTGAAAATCCAGAGTCCATATCACACGCTATTTGGACGGCCGGCTTACGCGAAGTTCATGGCGAGGCCCTATTATGTTTATCTACAGCTCAAAATGCCGGGTTATAAGGGGACGATCACGGTACATGGGAGTCGAAAGATTGCCTTGGATTGCGAGGAAGGTGAAGCGGCCTATGCTGAATCGGTTTGTACAACGGAGGAGCTGAAATTCTATAAAGACAATGTTGATCCGGCGGACATGACCCCTCTGAAGAAGCCTACAAGGGAGCATGACCCGGCCCTAACGTTCAAACCGGCTAATGAGACTAAACTTGTTGACTTCGTCCCTGGTGATTCATCCAAGCAGTTTAGTATCAGTACAAATCTGGATCCGAAATAGGAAAGCACGCTCATCGAGTTCATCCGTGAGAACCGGGACATCTTTGCATGGAAACCTTCTGACATGCCAGGTGTACTGAGGGAACTTGCTGAGCACACGCTAAATATTGATCCTAAGTTTAAACCGGTCAAACAGTACCTTCGCCGCTTTAACGAAGAAAGACGCAAGGCCATCGGCGAAGAGGTAGCCCGGCTGCTGGCAGCTGGGTTTATTGTTGAAGTGTTTCATCCCGAATGGTTGGCTAATCCAGTGCTTGTTCTTAAGAAAATGGCACTTGGCGTATGTGTGTGGACTACACTGATTTGAATAAAGCTTGCCCGGTAGATCCTTTCGCTCTCCCGCGTATTGATCAGATTATTGATGCAATGGCGGGTTGTGAGCGCCTGAGTTTCCTGGATGCTTATTCAGGTTATCATCAGATTAAGATGGCAGTTAAGGACCAGGAGAAGGCGGCCTTCATCACTCCCTTTGGAGCCTTCTGCTATGTTTCTATGCCCTTTGGGCTCAAGAGTGACCAAGCAACCTACCAGCGTTGTGTGCAAAATTGTCTTCACAAGCAGATCGGGCGTAATGTTCATGCCTATGTGGATGACATTGTGGTGAAATCCAGGAAGCAGGAAACCCTGATAAATGATCTCAAGGAGACGTTTGACAATCTTCGGGTTTACAAAATGATGCTCAACCCGGACAAATGTGTTTTTGGTGTTCCGGCAGGCAAACTCTTGGGTTTTCTTGTGTCTAACAGAGGTATTGAGGCAAATCCGGAAAAGATCAAAGCAATCACATCCTTGGCTAAACCGGCATGTATCAATGATGTTCAGTGTCTCGCGGGCCGGATTGCAGCCCTCAGCCGATTTATCAGCCGTTTGGGAGAGAGAAGGCGATTCCCCTGTATCAGATGTTGAAGAAAATAGATAAATTCTCTGGACTGACGCCGCCAATATGGCATTCGAGGAATTGAAGCGGCAGCTAGCTGAACCGCCTGTCCTCGCTGCTCCAGTTGATAATGAGCCTCTATTGTTGTACGTGGCTACCAACGCCCGGGCGGTCAGTGTGGCGATTCTGGTTGAACGTAAGGAGGCCGGAAAAGAATATCCGGTTCAATGACCAGTTTATTATATCAGTGAGGTACTGATCGAATCAAAGCAAAGATATCCGCATTGGCAGAAGCTAGTGTATGTAGTTTTCATGGCAAGTAGGAAACTCAAGAACTATTTTCAAGGTCATCCTATCACAGTGGTCAGTTCTGCTCCCTTGGGCGATATAATCCAGAATAGAGAGGCAACTGGCCGGGTTGCGAAGTGGGCGATTGAGCTTGGTCCCCATGGTTTGAGGTATACACCCCGAACAGCTATCAAATCTCAAGCGCTTGTGGACTTCATCAATGATTGGACCGAGTTACAGGCACTAGAAGACAAACCGGATAATACATACTGGACCATTTACTTTGATGGATCCAGGCAGCTGTATGGCTCGGGGGCTGGAGTTGTCCTCACTTCCCCTCGAGGAGATAAGATTTATTATGTTCTCCGCTTAATGTTTCCTTGTACTAACAATGCAGCAGAGTACGAGGCCTTGTTCCACGGTCTTCATGTAGCTAAGGAAATGAACGTAAGCCGGGTTCGATGCTTTGGAGATCCTGATCTAGTGGCTCAGCAAGTTTCTGGTACTTGGGATTCTAAAGACCCGCTCATGGCGGCTTATAGGCGCGAGGTGGATATTGTAGCAGGTCACTTTAAGGGTTATCAGGTGGAGCACATCGACCGGCGTAAGAATGAAGCAGCAGATGCTCTAAGCCGATTGGGATCTCAGCATAAACCGGTACCACCTAATACCTTTCTAGATATCTTGCATAACCCGTCTGTAAAGTTGCCTACAGAAGAGGATTTAGCTGTTCCTGATCCGGAGGCCTAGTTGGTAGCCGTTCTACATGCCACTCCAGACTGGACGGTTCCATATTTGGCGTATCTGAACCGGGGCGAATTACCAGAAGACGAACTTTTCGCCAGGCAGATAGTCCGGCGGTCCAAGTCTATGGTTGTTCACAATGGCGAGTTGCACTGTTCTAGCGTTTCAGGCGTATTCCAACGTTGTGTTCCTCTTGAAGAAGGACAAGAGATTCTACGGGAATTCCATGAAGGGGATTGTGGTCACCATGCCAGCTCAAAGTCTTTGGTTGCTAAGGCTTTCCGACACGGGTTCTACTAGTTGACAGCTCATTCTGATGTGGAATAGTTGGTAAAGCGGTGTGACGCTTGTCAGAAATTTTCACGCCGTGCTCATGTTCCTGCTCAGGAGTTACGCATGATTCCCATCACTTGGCCATTTGCCACTTGGGGGCTTGATATGGTTGGACCCTTTAAGAGTTCTAAGGACAAGAAGACCCACCTGTTGGTGGCGGTTGACAAGTTCACCAAATGGGTTGAAGCGGAGCCCATCAGTAAATGTGATGCAGCCACGGCAGTTCAATTTCTCAAAAAGATTATTTTCCGTTTCGGCTTTCCACATAGCATCATCACAGATAATGGTACGAACCTTTCTAAAGGTGAGATGGAGGAGTTCTGCCAACGAGAGCACATCCGGCTTGATGTAGCGTCCGTGGCTCACCCCAGTCTAATGGTCAAGCTGAGAGGGTGAATCAAGAAATCATGAAGGGCATCAAGCCTCGGCTCATGGTCCCTTTGAAGCGGACGCCGGGTTGTTGGGTGGAGGAATTACCATCTGTGTTGTGGAGCATAAATACCACCCCAAATCGATCTACGGGATATACGCCCTTTTTCTGGTCTATGAGGCTGAGGCTGTCCTTCCAAGTGATATTCATCACGACTCGCCCCGGGTCACGAATTATGTTGAAGCGGACAACGAGCAAGCACGCCAAGAGGCGCTAGACCTGTTAGATGAGAAGCGAGACATGGCTTTGGCTCGGTCCGCGATTTATCAACAAGACCTACGGCGTTATCACAGCTGCCGGGTTAAGACAAGAACCTTTCAAGAAGGTGATTTGGTACTTTGGCTCATTCAAGACCAGACTGATATGCACAAGTTATCCCCACCTTGGGAAGGGCCTTTTGTGGTCAGCAAAAATCTGCACAACGGATCATACTACCTCATTGACGTTCGAGAAGACTCATGTAGCTCTGAGGAGGAGACCCGGCGGCCATGGAACATAGCTCTCCTACGGCCTTATTACACTTAAAGTCATAGGCTTTTCATATGTACATATTTCAACAATGTATATATTATGATCAATATAATAAACCGGCATCCTCACTGTCAAGCAGGGCCTCCGTCGTTTTCTTCCTTCAAATATCTGTTAACTTGGGGGCTTCCTGTTCAAACATAGGTGTATTCACCAAAGAGAACATAGCGTTACTACCCTATTGATGCGGCTATCACGCCTTGGGGGCTCCCTGTTCAAACATAGGTGTATTCACCAAAGAGAACATAGCGTTACTACCCTCTTGATACGACTATTAGGCCAC
Organism: Triticum dicoccoides; assembly: GCF_002162155.2. NCBI lineage: Eukaryota > Viridiplantae > Streptophyta > Magnoliopsida > Poales > Poaceae > Triticum > Triticum dicoccoides. Next base: position 407,917,305 of record NC_041388.1, on the reverse strand, counting down.
AACAAAGCTTGGGAGCTTCACACCCAAGGGGCCAAAGAGAGTCTTGTTGCTACGCACAACTCAAACATAGGCACCCATTGAGCACATCTCACAAAGTTACTTGGGGGCTCTCTGCGTCAAATACCAAAGAGTTTGAAAGGACCCTTGTAGCTGGGTATCGACCCACGGCTTGGAAGCCTGGTGTATTCACCTAAAACCCCAGGTTAACCTGCCTTCATCAAGTAAGCCACTCCTATCCTGGTAATCCTGGCACGACCCTTCGAACGTTTGACAGTTACTCTCATTGAGACCCTGAACTTGTCAAAGTTAAAACGATGATTGGTTAGTTGGAGGGCCATCTTAAAAGGCTTTGCCAAAATGGTTTAACTCAGTAGCCTGGCAGCCCATGAAAAGCCTCGATTTGGGCCTGACAACCCTCGAAAAGCCTCGACTACAGTTTTTTGTTTGCTTTTTTCTGCCAAGTTTTTATTTTTCGTGAGGTCTACGTTAAACCGGAGTTTTTTAAACCCGGCACGGCTTACGGATCTTCTGTTCAAGTATACAATTAAAGGTAATCCGACATCCTTCAAAACCGGTCTGGCTTTGACACTTTGTCTCCAGCAATTGGCCGGCGTTCATCACAACCCGGATCTATATCATATATATAGCAACATGGTACGGTGGAGTTTGGGTTTTCACCCTTCTTCAAATCATAATTGGTAAACCGGCAGCAATGTTTTATATCACAGGTATGATTTATTATTTGCTGCAACCATAGTTGCTTACCAAGTGGGATATTTAGACCCGTCCGGTGGTAAACCGCCTGGACAAATTTTCCGTATGCAGACACAGGGATTGCATAATATTGTAAAAATACATAAGCCAGTACTGAAATTCTCATGACAAATCAATGCAAAGTGTATCCCGCTGCACGAGGGCAACGGATCAAAGTATTTCCACTAGCTTATTACAAGGTGCTTGAAGGCCCAAAATATGGTGTTTCCAGCAGAACAAGGTTTCTGGAGCATCACTCTAATTGCCGGATCAAGTCTCATTACCATGTTGCTGCGAAGTTGATGGGTCATCTGGTGTCAGTTCAGCTTCCTCTTCCCCACCTAGCGGCTGGAAGTTTGCGGTGGTCCAGTCAATCCATGTTAAGGCCTGAAACATAGCTTCTTCACTGATAAGTTCTGACGGATCAATGTCAGGGGCATAAGTGTGCTTACGGATTCCTAGAATAAGATTTTGCGCCTCCGGAATGACAGGGTTAACCCGTTTGTTGTTGGCATCATAATAAGACCGGTGAACCGTCAAGTTAGCATCCTCTGCCAGCTGACTCGCCAGAGGACGCATCTCCCTTGTCACTCTTTTAAGGGCTGCATCATCAAAATCTGCCCCGTTTTCTTGTGTGCTTGGAAAGCCTTTGGCAAGGTCAACCGGATCCAAGTCAGCTATCCATGCTTTGGCTCGGGAAAGTGCCAACAAAGCGCCGGCCCTAGCAGTAGATCGCTTCACCTCTTCTAGTTGTGCCGGTACCATGGATAGCCTTGTGAGAGTATCCTTGATCAGTGTTGGGGCCGGATTGTCATAGGAGGCTGCACAGCTAACCCGTTGAGCACCGGTGTAAAGTTGTTCCAGAAGAGTATATGCTGCTTTCAGCTTCATCCGTACATCTGAGCCCAGATGAGTAATGCGGCTCCCTGCAACGGTTTAAGAATTTCATATTTCAACCGGCACCTTACAATATGGGTATTTCAAATACTTTGCTAGGAGTACTTACCAAATACTGCCGAGGTCATGGCGTTCACTTGACGCTTTAACCCAGAAAGCTCTTCTGCCACCGGTTTACATGCAGATTCGGCGTCTTCAGCCCGTTTCAGCAATGTCCCCTTTTTAGTGTCCAAGTTGGCACGTTCCGTCTTGAATTCTTCTTTCAGTCGTTCTATGGAAGTTAAAGCGGCTCGAAGCTCATCTTTGGCTTTGTAGGATTCTTCTTGGTGAGATTTGATACTTTCTTGAAGATCAGCAATCTGCGTCTGTTGATGGTTTATGTCAGCCTGCCAAAAACGAGAGGAGCATTTCAATATTTTATCAGAAGTCCCAAGCATACAACTGGTTCTACACTTGGCACTTGGGGGCTAATGTGGATTAATTCTTTCTTACTGCTTATTCAAAGTCCCAAGGATTCATACAAGTTTCAATCCTGGCACTTGGGGGCTAATGCGGATTAATTCTTTCTTACTGCTTCTTCAAAGTCCCAAGGATTCATACAAGTTTCAATCCTGGCACTTGGGGGCTAATGTGTATTTGTTCAAAAAACTTAAAAGTCAACAATGTGCAGTTTGGAAATTCAAAGTCCCGGTTTGTTTTTACAAATTAAACCGACCCTTGGGGGCTACAGGATACAAGGCAGTGAAAATACAAAGATAAGGAGGAAAATGTTTACCTCATAACGTTCCTTCATCAGATTTACCAGGTCAGCCTCATTATCTCGACTTGTATAAAGCCGGTTCAAGAAACCGGAATGAAGATCCTGGGCAGAAAGATTAGCATATTTTGACATATCAGTTTCCATCTTCCTCTTGCCCATTGAAATAAACTCATCCTTGGCGGTATATTTTGCCAAGACAACTGGATCACCCGGAGCGGTATAAGCAGTGCCAGTAACAATAGCGTCATCGTCCTTGTCTGGGCTTGGCGGATTAGCACTTGACTTCAGCGGATCAGCAGCCGGACTTGCAGGCATAACATGTGGACTTGAGGTATCCTCATGTATGGCCGGATCAGCTTCCGGCGGATTAGCATTGATAGTTGGCTCTGGCAGGGCAAAATCATCCACGAGATTATCAAGATTTTTATCAAGATCCTCAGGAGTTTTCTCCGGTTCAACTTCACCGGTAGGGGCGCTGGTCTTGGCCTTCTTACTCAAACGAGCTTGAGCACTAATATTAAAACAAAGATTAGCATAGTCAACTGAGTTATGAAAGAGAAGGGAAGGCTACACACTTACCCAGGTGGTTGGCCTCCGTAAGTTCTGAGTCAGAAGAAAGACAACTTACCTCAATATGATCTGCATGGTTGGCCTCCGCATCATCCTGGGAGTAATCATTATCAGTAAAATATATGGATAGAAGTCAAGGGAGTCAAACTTTACCTCTTCAGCCAAGTCATCGACATGTTTTGGTGGCTCTGAAGACTCAGCGGTTTTCTTTTTGGCAGCTTTCTTGATGACCTTGGTCTTACCACGAGGAGCCTTAGCCACTTTGTCTTTAGTTTTCTTTTTCCAAAAAGAGCTACTGGCCTATGGGATTGCACAAAAGTATTATTATAGAAGTGTTAAAGCGGAGAAGAATAAGGAAAAGTACAAGGTTAAAATATTTACCCCTGGCGGTTTGTTGGAGGCGTAAAAAGGACGAAGACCAATTTGAGTACATACGGCGAGCGGTTCGTTGAGTATTTCTTTACACTTTCACTGACTTCACCGTCCGTCGGTTCTATTGAGTTAAACCGTTGAGGATCATTGGTGCTGCCGGTGTATTCAAACATCAATCCGGGCCGACGGCTTAAAGGGAGAATGCACCATGAAATCCAGCAATGGACGAGATCAACACCAGTTAAACCGTTGGCAAGGAGAGCCCGGAGTTTGGCGAGTTGAGATGCATAAGCTTGTCGGTCTTTGGCAGGCACTCTCTGAGGTAAGGGGTGATTATTGCTGAGTCGGTGCGGACGGTAGCCCGGTAGAGGATTCTCTTCAGCAGGGGCAGTATTTTGACAGTAGAACCAAGTGTGGTTCCAGTCTTTTGGATGGTTGTGAAGTTTTGCGTGAGGAAAATCAACCTCTTTCCTCTTTTGAATCGACACACCGCCAAGTTCAGTATTAGGTCCATCAGAAAATTCCGTCCGGTGGTTTAAGTGAAAGAGATCTAGAAAGAGATCGACAGTGGGTTCTTCTTGCAGATAAACCTCACAGAATACTTGGAAGTTGCATATGTTGGACACAGAATTTGGTCCAATATCTTGAGGATGAAGTTGGATCCTGGCAAGAACATCCTGGAAATTTTTTGATCCGGGAGGACTGAAACCTTGAGCTAAATGCTGCAAGAATACAATCAGTTCTCCATCTTGAGGTTCAGGGGGGCATTCAGGGCCAGGAACTCGCCAACGGTGGACATTTTTTGAGGCTAAAGCGCCGGTGGTGACATATTCATTGATTTGCGTTTCTGTGATCCGAGACGGAACCCAGTTGCAAGCAGCAAATTGTTTCGTCATCTTACAAAGTCTGTAAAAGGAAAATGGATGGTTTACGATTGGCGGTTCTTATCTGTTTGTCAAAATGTTAAACCGGCAATTCAAGGTATACGTATGAAGTGAACCGGGCATGGCTGTTCAAAGTCTAGATGGTGGTTTAAGAGAGGGCTAATGACATACGATGAATTATCAACACTAAAGGATAAACCGCCCTTTGGAGGCAGAACCCCAAGCTGGAAATTTGTTAAGTATGGAACAAACAGGTTTCACAAGTTGCAATTATTATTTTGGATCAAACGGTCGCTCTGGAAGGAAAAATTTCTGGACCTAACACGGTGCAGAGAAGTTCATACACTCAAAGAGAGCTTCCAAACAATGGAAATGAGATCTATTTTTATGCAAGATAAGCGCAAACAATTGCTGCAGCAGTTCTACGTTGTTTTTACAATCTAAACAGGGTATTGGAGGTGAAAACTAACAAGGGTCTGCATCGGGCAGCGATGACCGCCGACGAACTCAACAAAAAGTTCCAATGCAGATCTGAGAAGGGGAAGGTGAAGAACTCACGGATGTGGACGAGCTGCGGAGGTTCGCCGTCGATTTCTGGTCAAAGTCAGGTCATGCAGCGGCCTGAGTCAGTGCAGATTGGAAGATCAACAACGGCGGCGGCGGCGATACTTGAGGTCTTTGGGTCGCGAGGAGGAAGACGATGTGGTTTGGAAAGGGAGAAAATGGAAGGCACCGCGGTTTTATTTATAAGGAAGTGGGATAAAACGGCAAGCGCGAAAATCTAGGAATCGGAGGCGGCAAAAGAGGATGCAGCCGTCGCCTCGATCTTTGGGAATTAATTAAAGAGAAGGGAATCTTTATAAAACTTTTTTATACAGGAATGACGTCACAATGATTTACTACAGTAACAGAAGATGACGTCATGGCGATTCGTCAAAGTTCACAGGGAGAAGACAATATGGCGGTTTACGAGAATTGCCATAAGTTCAAGGATTGAAGACTGACATGAACAGGTTCAAATCAATCTGGGGCCTAATGTTGAAGATATAACCACTAAGGGTAAACCGCCCAGGAGGGGCCGGTTCACCTTCAGTTATACTGAAGCCTAAGGAAACCCAGAAGATGGCGCTTTACGGATGAAGCTTAGAGGCCCAGAGCCCACAGGCGGTTTATGGCCCATGATAGTAAACCGCCATGATTGTATAAACTTGCATTGTAAGATAAGAAAGAAGAGACCGAGGCGGACACTTGTATGAGCCAGCCTCGGGACTCCGTAGGCCGGCCGAGATCCTCCTGAATATATAAAGGGGTGACCCGGTGGCGGTTCAGGGACAGGAAACAACAACTCGAAGCCAGACAAAGCGGATTCGCTCCCTGATCTTCGAAACCCCAGCAATACCAATCACAACTAGACGTAGGCTTTTACCTTCATCGAAGGGGCCAAACTAGTATAAACTTTCGTGTCCCTTTGTCCGGTTTAACCCCTTCAAGCTAACCCGTAGTGATGGCTCCACGACTAAGTCCTTCCATGAGGACATCTGCCGTGACAATTCCACGGCACACCGCAAAAGAGTATTACATCGAATAGATCTCCAAGAACATCGAGGAGAACTTTGTATTGAAGATCAAAGAGAGAGAAGAAGCCATCTAGCTAATAACTATGGACCCGAAGGTCTATGGTAAACTACTCACACTTCATCGGAGAGGCTATGGTGTTGATGTAGAAGCCCTCCATGATCGATTCCCCCTCCGGCAGATCGCCAGAAAAGGCCCCAAGATGGGATCTGACGGGTACAGAAGGTTGTGGTGGTGGAAAAGTGGTTTCGTGGCTCCCCTAATGTTTTTAGGGTATAAGAGTATATATATGCAAAAGAAGTACGTCGGTGAGCTCCGTGGGTCCCACGAGGGTGGGGGCGCGCCTACCCCCTGGGCGCGCCCTCATATCTTGTGGACGCCTCACGAAGTTCCAGACTTCCACTCCAAGTCTCCTTGTTTGCTTTCGGTCCAAGAAAGATCATCGCGAAGGTTTCATTCCATTTGGATTCCATTTGGTATTCCTTTTCTGCGAAACACTGAAATAGGCAAAAAAACTGGCACTGGGCCTCCGGTTCGTAGGTTAGTCCCAGAAATAATATAAAAGAGCATATTAAAGCCCATTAAACATCCAAAATAGATAATATAATAGCATGGAATAATCAAAAATTATAGATACGTTGGAGAGGTATCACATCTTGCAGCTTGCGGGTCTCCTGGACGATAAAGGACTACTTCTCTGTGGACTATCGCCGCGCCTTCTGCTTCACCAGATGCACATTCGGGCACGCCCTTTGGTGATGCTCGATTATCCCCCTCGGGACCCCAACCAGCTACTTGGGCTCCCAGGCGAATACCTCCTTATTCGCACGCAGGAAGTTCACCAACGCCTCTTCTTGGTTCGGGGCGAGGTCGACACCTATGGTGAAGGTGGCTCTTGAGGCCCTATCCTTGTTGACTGGCACCTGCTTCGTCTTGGCATGATCTTGGGCGAACAATTGCTTCTTCTTCACCGGCGCAGCCCCTTGGGTCCCAGGTGTTGCTTCACCTGCGGGGTGCGTCGCCACCGCGGCCCTGAAGGCGAGCTTGAGGGCCATCAGGGCCTCCTTGGTGTCTCCAGCCATGGTGAGGACGTCGTTGCTCCCTGGCATCTTCATGAGGTTGTATGCAGGGTGAGTTGCTGCCATGAAATGAGACAGGGCTAGGTACACAGGGATGGCGTTGTACGGGAGGCCGATGCAAGCGATGTTGAAGTTGATAAGCTCGGTGCGGTAGTTGTCACGAGTACCGAAGGTGACTGGGAGGCGGATCTGCCCTAGGGGGCTGGTGGAACCGCGCCAACTCTAGAGAAGGGCTTGGTGTGACAGAGCCGGCCGTGGGTATGTGGAGCAAGCCGAAAGCTTCCACGGAGAGCATGTTGAGGCCAGCCCCACCGTCGATGAGGGTCATGGTTACCGCCACGTTGCAGATGGTGGGTGTGGAAAGCATCGGGAGCACGCTCGAGCCAGCGTTGGTCGCCGGATGGTCCCCTGAGTCAAAGGTGAGGTTGGCCTTGGGCGCCGCCCATCCCGGGGGAGGTCCCTGCTGCAGAGAGGCGGCACCCATTTGGCGGAAGAACTGCTTGACGTGGCGATCTAAGGGTGGTGTCTGCGAGCCGCAGAGGATGGCTGCAATGGCGAGGGGCGCTGGTGCTGCGGAGCGTGTGACGAAGAGACCGCACAGCTCTTCCCAGGAGGCCACCGAGGATCCTGGCAGGATGAGCAGCCAGGCGTGCGGCACGCCAGCCAGGGCCATGGAGAACCAGTTGTCCATGACCCTGTCATCTCCTCCGGCTTCCCGAATGGCCTCCTCGTACACCAGCAGGAAGGCGGCTAGATCCCCGCGCCATCGTAGTGAGGTGGCATATCCGACTTGAACTTGTGCGGCCACTGCACCTGTCGTAAGGTGGGGGTGAAGGCCCGGAGGCCCATGGCGCCTCCGTGCACGCCCGTGGATCCAGCCGGTGGGGTGGCGCCTGCCATGAGGGTTGAATGGAGAGACGAAGCGGGTGGAGGCGCGGAATGAGTGGAGAGGCGGAGCTCCGGCGCACCCCTACCTGGCGCGCCAAATGTCGGATTACGGGTTCCGGCAAACCCTTGTGAGGTTCGAACTCTGGGGTGCGCACGAAGAACACTCTCTTCCTAGCTCGCTCGCTCAATGATCTCACGGCCTAGCTCGACGGACCCAAAGAACAAGAGACACGAGGGTTTATACTGGTTTGGGCCACCTTGCGGTGTAATACCCTACTCCAGTTTGTGGGTGGATTGACTTGAGGGGCTGAGGATGAACTAGTACAATGGATGAACAGCCTCGGGAGGTGAGGTGTTCTTGAGCTAGATGAACTGGTGAGCCCGTCAGGGTGGAATGAATCCGATCCCACTCTACGGTGGTGGCTAAGTCCTATTTATAGTGGCCTTGGTCCTCTTCCCAAATGTTTAGGCGGGAAGGAATCCCACAATGGCCAAGTTTGAAGGGGGGCAACTAGTACAAGCTATCCTGACAAAAGTAGTCTTCGCCTACCAAAGGCTCTGGTGGTGATGCTGCTGTGGGCTCCGTGATGACCTCCGTCATGCCGTCCTGGCGGTCTTGGTCTTGTTGCACCGATATGGAAACCTTTGCCTGATGCCTCGAGACCTCGCGCATGCTCTTGCCTCCTTAGCACCAAAGAGGAAACTGGTACACTGCGCCCGCTGGCGCCCGCCTAGCCTTGGTCGTCATGGCTCACATCACGTGAACCTCATGAGATGCCCCTTGCATAGATATCTCCGCTCCTCAGGAGCCGGCCTAGTGAGGCCATGATACGTCCATTTTGCATCATGCTTTTATATCAATATTTATTGCATTATGGGCTGTTATTTCACATTATGTCATAATACTTATGGCTATTCTCTCTTATTTTACATGGTTTACATAAGGAGGGAGAATGCCGGCAGCTGGAATTCTGGGCTGGAAAAGGAGCAAATATTAGAGACCTATTCTGCACAAATCCAAAATTCCTGAGACTCCACGGAGTACCTTATAATAAATAATTAAAAATACTCGCCAACGATGAAGACCAGGGGGCCCACACCCTTCTCACGAGGGTGGGAGGCGCCCCCCCAGGGCGCGCCCCCCTACCTCGTGGGCCCCCTGGTGGCTCTCCGATTAACATCTTCTCCTATATGAAGTCTTTCGTCGATAAAAAAATAAGAAGCAACCTTTCGGGATGAAACTCCGCCGCCACGAGGCGGAACCTTGGCGGATCCAATCTAGAGCTCCAGCAGAGCTGTTCTGCCGGGGAAACTTCCCTCCCAGAGGGGGAAATCATCGCCATCGTCATTACCAACGCTCCTCTCATTGCGAGAGGGCAATCTCCATCAACATCTTCATCAGCACTATCTCATCTCAAAACCCTAGTTCATCTCTTGTATCCAATTCTTGTCTCCAAGTACGGGATTGGTGCTAGTAGGTTGCTAGTAGTGTTAATTACTCCTTGTAGTTGATGCTAGTTGGTTTAATTGGTGGAAGATCATATGTTCAGATCCTATATGCATATTAATACCCCTCTGATTATGAACATGTTTATGCTTTGTGAGTAGTTACGTTTGTTCCTGAGGACAAGGGAGAACTCTTGCTATTAGTAGTCATGTGAATTTGGTATTCGTCCGATATTTTGATGAGATGTATGTTGTCTAGCCTCTAGTGGTGTGATGTGAACGTCGACTACATAACACTTCACCATTATTTGGGCCTAGAGGAAGGCATTGGGAAGTAATAAGTAGATGATGGGTTGCTAGAGTGACAGAAGCTTAAACCCTAGTTTATGCATTGCTTCGTAAGGGGCTGATTTGGATCTGTATGTTTCATGCTATGGTTAGGTTTACCTTAATACTTTTGTTGTAGTTGTGGATGCTTGCAATAGAGGTTAATCATAAGTGGGATGCTTGTTCAAGTAAGAACAGCACCCAAGCACCGGTCCACCCACATGTCAAATTATCAAAGTACCGAACGTGAATCATATGAACATGATGAAAACTAGCTTGACGATATTCCCATGTGTCCTCGGGAGCGCTTTTCCTTATATAAGAGTTTGTCCAGGCTTGTCCTTTGCTACAAAAAGGATTGGGCCACCTTGCTGCACTTTATTTACTTTTTTTATTTGTTGCTCGTTACAAATTATCTCATCACAAAACTATCTGTTACCACTTATTTCAGTACTTGCAGAGAATACCGTGCTGAAAACCGTTTATCATTTCCTTCTGCTCCTCGTTGGGTTCGACACTCTTACTTATCGAAAGGACTACGATAGATCCCCTATACTTGTGGGTCATCAAGACTCTTTTCTGGCTCCGTTGCCGGGGAGTGAAGCGCCTTTGGTAGGTGGAATTTGGTAAGGAAAAATTTATATAGTATGCTGAAATTTACTGTCACTTGTTACTATGGAAAGTAATCCTCTAAGGGGCTTGTTCAGGGTATCTTCACCCCGACCAGTAGAGCAAAGAGTTGCTCCTCAACCTACTGAACCTATTGAAAATGAATATGAAAATGAAATTCCTTATGAGTATCCTTCGAGTATGATATAAAAACTGCTAGCTAATCCTTTTACAGGAGATGGAACAAAGCATCCTGATGAACACCTAATATATGTGGATGAAGTTTGTGGATTATTCAAGCTTGCAGGTATACCTGATGATGTTTCTAAGAAGAAGGTCTTCCCTTTATCTTTGAAGGGAGACACATTGGTATGGTATAGGCTATGTGATGATATGAGATCATGGAACTATAGAAGATTGAAATTGGAATTTCAGCAAAAGTATTACCCTATGCATCTTGTCCATCGTGATCGCAATTATATATATAATTTTTGGCCTCGCGAAGGAGAAAGCATCGCTCAAGCTCGGGGGAGGCTTAAATAAATGTTATATTCATGCCCCAATCATGAGCTCCCAAGACAAACAATTCTTCAAAAAAATTATGCTCGGCTTTCTGAAAATAATCGCACCATGCTCGATACTTCTTGTGCTGGCTCTTTTATGATGAAGACTATTGGATTTAGATGGGATTTATTGGATAGAATTAAACACAACTCTGAAGATTGGGACCTCGACAATGGTAAGGAGTCAGGTATGACACCTAAGTTTGATTGTGTTAAATCTTTTATGGATACCGATATTTTCCGTAAGTTTAGCACTAAATATGGACTTGATTCTGAGATAGTAGCTTCTTTTTGTGAATCTTTTGCTACTTATGTTCATCTCCCTAAGGAGAAGTGGTTTAAATATCATCCTCCCATAGAAGTAAAAGTAGCTGCACCTATTAAAGTTGAAGAAAAGACAATTACTTATAATGATCCTATTGTTCCTACTTCTTATGTTGAGAAACCACCTTTCCCTGTTAGGATAAAGGATCATGCTAAACCTTCAACTATGGTTCGTAAAAGAAATATTAAAACATATACACCTCCTGAGCAAGTTAAAGTTGAACCTAAAATTGCTATTGTTAAAGATCTCTTGTCTGATAATATAGATGGCCATGTTATTTATTTCTGTGATGAAACTGCTAGAATTGCTAAACCCCGTGATACAGATAAACCTAGACCGGTGGTAGGTATGCCTGTTATTTCTGTTAAAATACGAGATCATTGTTATCATGGCTTATGTGATATGGGTGCTAGTGCTAGTGCAATACCTATTGACTTATACAACGAAATTATGCATGACATTGCACCTATTGAGTTAGAATATATTGGTGTCACAATTAAACTTGCTAATAGAGATACTATTTCACCAATGGGAATTGTGAGAGATGTTGAAGTCTTGTGCAGGGAAACTAAATATCCTGCTGATTTTCTTGTTCTTGGTTCCCCACAAGATAGCTTTTGTCCCATTATATTTGGTAGACCCTTCTTAAATACTTCTAATGCTAAGATAGACTGCGAAAAGAATGTTGTTACTATTGTCTTAGATGATATGACTCATGAGTTTAATTTCTCTAAATTTAGTAAACAACACCGTGAAGAAGAATTGCCTAGTAATGATGAAATTATTGGTCTTGCTTCTATTGTCGTACCTCCTAATGATCCTTTAGAACAATATTTGCTAGACCATGAGAATGATATGTTTATGAATGAAAGAAGGGAAATAGATGAAGTATTCTTTAAACAGGAACCTATGCTGAAACACAATTTCCTGTTGAAATCCTAGGGGATCCTCCTCCACCTAAGGGTGATCCCGTGTTTGAGCTTAAACCGTTGCCTGATAATCTTAAATATGCTTATCTTGATGAAAAGAAGATATATCCTGTTATTATTAGTGCTAACCTTTCAGAGCATGAAGAAGAAAGATTATTGAAAACTCTGAAGAAGCACCGTGCTGCTATTGGATATACTCTTGATGATCTTAAGGGCATTAGTCCCACTCTATGTCCACATAAAATAAATTTGGAAGCAAATGCCAAACCAGTTCGTGATCCTCAACGACGTCTAAATCCTAAAATGAAAGAAGTGGTAAGAAAAGAAATACTAAAGCTTCTGGAGGCAGGTATAATTTATCCCGTTGCTGATAGTCAGTGGGTAAGTCCTGTTCATTGTGTCCCTAAGAAGGGAGGCATTACTGTTGTTCCTAATGATAAAGATGAATTGATTCCACAAAGAATTATTACAGGTTATAGGATGGTAATTGATTTCCGCAAATTAAATAAGGCTACTAAGAAAGATCATTACCCCTTACCTTTTATCGATCAAATGCTAGAAAGATTATGCAAACATACACATTACTGCTTTCTAGATGGTTATTCTGGTTTCTCTCAAATACCTGTGTCGGCTAAATATCAATCAAAGACTACTTTTACATGCCCTTTTGGTACTTTTGTTTACGTAATGCACCTGCTACCTTTCAAAGATGCATGATGGCTATACTCTCTGACTTTTGTGAAAATATTTGTGAGGTTTTCATGGACGACTTTTCCGTCTATGGATCTTCTTTTGATGATTGCTTGTGCAATCTTGATCGAGTTTTGCATAGATGTGAAGAAACTAATCTTGTCTTGAATTGGGAAAAGTGCCACTTTATGGTTAATGAAGGTATTGTGCTGGGGCATAAAGTTTCTGAAAGAGGTATTGAAGTTGATAAATCCAAGGTTGATGTTATTGAAAAGATGTCATGTCCCAAGGACATCAAAGGTATAAGAAGTTTCGTTGGTCACGCTGGATTTTATAGGAGGTTCATTAAGGACTTCTCAAAAATTTCTCGGCCTATGACTAATTTATTACAAAAAGATATACCATTTGTCTTTGATGATGATTGTGTAGAAGCATTTGAAATACTTAAGAAAGCATTACTCTCTGCACCTATTGTTCAGCCACCTGATTGGAATTTACCCTTTGAAATTATGTGTGATGCTAGCGATTATGCTGTAGGTGCTGTTCTAGGGCAAAGAGTTGATAAGAAATTAAATGTTATCCATTATGCTAGTAAGACTCTAGACAATGCTCAAAGAAATTATGCTACTACTGAAAAAGAACTTTTAGCAGTTGTATTTGCTTGTGATAAGTTTAGACCTTATATTGTTGATTCTAAAGTAACTATCCACACTGATCATGCTACTATTAAATATCTTATGGAGAAGAAAGATGCTAAACCTAGACTTATTAGATGGGTTCTCTTGCTACAAGAATTTGATTTGCATATTGTTGATAGAAAAGGAGCTGAGAACCCCGTTGCAGACAACTTATCTAGGTTAGAGAATGTTCTTGATGACCCACTACCTATTGATGATAGCTTTCCTGATGAACAATTAAATGTCATAAGTACTTCTCGTACTACCCCTTGGTATGCTGATTATGCTAATTACATAGTTACTAAATTTATACCACCTAGCTTCACATACCAACAAAAGAAAAAGTTCTTCTATGATTTGAGACATTACTTTTGGGATGACCCACATCTTTATAAAGAAGGAGTAGATGGTGTTATTATACGTTGTGTCCCTGAGCATGAACAGGAACAGATCCTACGCAAGTGCCACTCCGAAACTTATGGAGGACACCACGCGGGAGATAGAACTGCACATAAGGTATTGCAATCCGGTTTTCATTGGCCTACTCTCTTCAAGGATGCCCGTAAGTTTGTCCTTTCTTCTGACGAATGTCAAAGAATTGGTAATATTAGTAGATGCCAAGAAATGCCTATGAATTATTCACTTGTTATTGAACCGTTTGATGTTTGGGGCTTTGATTATATGGGACCTTTTCCTGCCTCTAATGGATATACACATATTTTAGTTGCTGTTGATTACGTTACTAAGTGGGTAGAAGCTATTCCAACTAGTAGTGCTGATCATAACACTTCTATTAAAATGCTTAAAGAAGTTATTTTTCCTAGGTTTGGAGTCCCTAGATATTTAATGACTGATGGTGGTTCACATTTTATTCATGGTGCTTTCCGTAAAATGCTTGCTAAATATGACATCAATCATAGAATTGCATCTCCGTATCACCCACAGTCTAGTGGTCAAGTAGAATTGATTAATAGAGAACTCAAGTTAATTTTGCAAAAGACTGTCAATAGGTCTAGAAAGAATTGGTCCAAGAAACTTGATGATGCATTATGGGCCTATAGAACTGCATATAAAAATCCTATGGGTATGTCTCCGTATAAAATGGTATATGGAAAAGCATGTCACTTACCTCTCGAACTAGAACATAAGGCATATTGGGCTATCAAAGAGCTCAACTATGATTTCAAACTTGCCGGTGAAAAGAGGTTATTTGATATTAGCTCACTTGTGTTGGGAAACGTAGTAATTTCAAAAAAAATCCTACGCACACGCAAGATCATGGTGATGCATAGCAACGAGAGGGGAGAGTGTTGTCTATGTACCCTCATAGACCGAAAGCGGAAGCATTAGCACAACGCGGTTTATGTAGTCGTACGTCTTCACAGCCCGACTGATCAAGCACCGAAACTATGACACCTCTGAGTTTTAGCACATGTTCAGCTCGATGACGATCCCCGGACTCCGATCCAGCAGAATGTCGGGGAAGAGTTCCGTCAGCACGACGGCATGGTGACGATCTTGATATTCTACCGTCGCAGGGCTTCGCCTAAGCACCACTACAATATTATCGAGGATTATGGTGGAGGAGGGCACCACACACGGCTAATAGATCTCAAGGATCAATTGTTGTGTCTAGAGGTGCCCCCTGCCCCCGTATATAAAGGAGCAAGGGGGAGGGGTGGCCGGCTAGGAGGAGGCGCGGCAGGGAGGAGTCCTACTCCTACCGGGAGTAGGACTCTCCCTCCTTTCCTTGTCCAACTAGGAGAGGGGGAAGGAAGGGAGAGAGGAGAGAAAGGAAAGGGGGGCGCCGCCCCTCCCTCCTTGTCCAATTCGGACTAGAGGGGGAGGGGCGCGCAGCCTGCCCTGGCCGCCCCTCTTCTGCTCCACTTTGGGCCCATGAGGCCCATTAACCCCCGGGGGGGTTCCGGTAACCCCCGAGTACTCCGTTTTATATCCGATAACTCCCGGAACCATTCCTGTGTCCGAATATAGTCATACAATATATCAATTTTTATGTCTCGACTATTTCGAGACTCCTCGTTATGTCCGTGATCACATCCGGGACTCCGAACAACCTTCGGTACATCAAAATATATAAACTCATAATGAAACTGTCATCGTAACGTTAAGCGTGCGGACCGCTCCTACATATTCTACGAAGATCATTTATCGGGCACACCGCATAACAACATACGTTGTTCCCTTTGTCATCGGTATGTTACTTTCCCGAGATTTGATCGTCGGTATCTCAATACCTAGTTCAATCTCGTTACCGGCAAGTCTCTTTACTCCTTCCGTAATACATCATCCCGCAACTAACTTATTAGTTGCAATGCTTGCAAGGCTTATGTGATGTGCATTACCGAGAGGGCCCAGAGATACCTCTCCGACAATCAGAGTGACAAATCCTAATCTCGAAATCTGCCAACCCAACAAGTACCTTTGGAGACACCTGTAGAGCACCTTTATAATCACCCAGTTACGTTCTGACGTTTGGTAGCACACAAAGTGTTCCTCCGGTAAACGGGAGTTGCATTATCTCATAGTCATAGGAACATGTATAAGTCATGAAGAAAGCAATAGCAACAAACTAAACGATCAAGTGCTAAGCTAACGAAATGGGTCAAGTCAATCACATCATTCTCCTAATGATGTGATCCCGTTAATCAAATGACAACTCATGTCTATGGTTAGGAAACATAACCATCTTCGATCAATGAGCTAGTCAAGTAGAGGCATACTAGTGACACTATGTTTGTCTATGTATTCACACATGTATTATGTTTCCGGTTAATACAATTCTAGCATGAATAATAAACATTTATCATGATATAAGGAAATAAATAATAACTTTATCATTGCCTCTAGGGCATATTTCCTTCTGTCTCCCACTTGCACTATAGTCAATAATCTAGTTCACATCGCCATGTGATTTAATATCAATAGTTCACATCACCATGTGATTAACACCCATAGTTCACATCATCATGTGACCAACACCCAAAGGGTTTACTAGATTCAATAATCTAGTTCACAACGCTATGTGATTAACGCCCAAAGAGTACTAAGGTGTGAGCATGTTTTGCTTGTGAGAGAAGTTTAGTCCACGGCTCTGCCACATTCAGATCCGTAAGTATTTTGCAAATTTCTATGTCAACAATGCTCTGCACTAAGCTACTCTAGCTAATTGCTCCCACTTTCAATATGTATCCAGATTGAGACTTTGAGTCATCTGGATTAGTGTCAAAACTTGCGGATCTCGGGTAGGGGGTCCCGAACTGTGCGTCTAGGTCGGATGGTAACTGTCGGTGTCAAAACCGGCGGATCTCGGGTAGGGGGTCCCGAACTGTGCGTCTAGGTCGGATGGTAACAGGAGGCAGGGGACACGATGTTTTACCCAAGTTCGGGCCCTCTTGATGGAGGTAAAACCCTACATCCTGCTTGATTAATATTGATGATATGGGTAGTACAAGAGTAGATCTACCACGAGATCAGAGAGGCTAAACCCTAGAAGCTAGCCTATGGTATGATTGTTGTTCGTCCTATGGACTAAAACTCTCTGGTTTATATAGACACCGGAGAGGCCTAGGGTTACACAGAGTCGGTTACAATGGTAGGAGATCTACATATCCGTATCACCAAGCTTGCCTTCCACGCCAAGGAAATTCCCTTTCGGACACAGGACGAAGTCTTCAATCTTGTATCTTCATAGTCCAGGAGTCCGGTCGAAGGTATAGTCCGGCCATCCGGACACCCCCTAACCCAGGACTCCCTCAGTAGCCCCTGAACCAGGCTTCAATGACGACGAGTCCGGCGCGCAGATTGTCTTCGGCATTGCAAGGCGGGTTCCTCCTCCAAGTACTTCATAGAAGATTTTGAAGACAAAGGTAGTGTCCGGCTCTGCAAAATAAGTTTCCACATATTGCCATAGAGAGAATAATATTTACACAAATCTAATCTGCTGACGTATTCCGTAGCATGACATCCCACCTCAGCGTGTTTAGCGAGGCGGTTTCCTTGGTACGTCTTGTTAAAGCAGAGATCGTGTCCCCTTATTCCAGGATTCTCATCAATACGGGTGTGGGTAACCCAACCGCGCCATTAACTATGGCGCTTGGGAGATAAGCGAGTTTTACCAGGCTGGTGGGGGCGCATAGTCGCGTCCACCCATATAAGGGGATAAGGATCCACCTTTTCATCCACGCCTTCTTCCTCCTTTGCCTATCCATTTCCACGCACTCAAGCTCCAGCGCCCAAGTCCGCACACCCCACCTCAACCTTCTCCAGCCATGTCCGGAGTGGGAGACAAGTGGATGGTCTCCTCCGTCACGGAGGGACACATCAAAAGACTGAGGAAGGCCGGATACTTGTCTAACGACATTGCGCACTGGCTTCCCGAAGAGGGGCATCTCATCCCCACCCCTAGGCCCCATGAGAGGGTGGTGTTCCTCCCCCATTTCCTCCATGGACTGGGCTTCCCTCTCCACCCATTTTTCCGGGGGCTCATGTTCTACTATGGCCTGGATTTCCACGATCTGGCCCCGAATTTTGTCCTCAACATCTCGGCGTTTATCATCTTGTGCGAGGCTTTCTTCCGCATCCGCCCCCATTTTGGCCTATGGCTCAAAACTTTCAATGTCAAGCCGAAGGTGGTGCGCGGCACCCAAGCGGAGTGCGGAGGCGCCATGGTGGGCAAGATGCCCAACGTCCTATGGTTCGAGGGCTCCTTCGTGGAGTCCCTAAAGGGGTGGCAGTCGGGGTGGTTTTACATCACTGAGCCGCGCGACCCTGAATGGGTCGCAGCCCCCGAGTTCTGATCTGGACCCCCTACGCGGCTCGCCTCCTGGAAAGAGATGGGCCTGTCGTGGGGTAAAAAAGGAGAGCTGACCGGACTCCAAACATGCGTCCAAACCCTGGTGGACAGGAATCTCAAACTTGTCAATGTAGTCCAGGTTATGCTCATCCGTCGGAACCTCCCGTGTCAACAACGGGCTTTCAACCTGTGGGAGTTCGACCCGGCACGGCACCGAACTCTGAGCAGGCTCTTCGACACGACGTACGAAGATGCCTGGAAGGTGCTTTTCAAGGGCGCCGAGGCCCCCGCATCCGCTACCGAGGATCACAGATTTAGCACGCAGCGTCATGCTCGGGCGGTAAGCTGTTTTCACCTTTTACAGGGTATTAGCTTTTCATAGTTTGACTCCATGTGGGATCTAAGTTCCCTTACCTTTGACAGGATTGGCCGGAGACGTCCGGACAGATCAACTGTCCGACTCCTTTGCCCGAAGGCCCAGCAGACGCTCGCTTGGCGAAGCTGCTAGTTCCGACACCTTACGTGGTGCCGGAGAAGAAGGCCAAGAAGAAGGCCACAGGGACTCGAAAGAGTGCCCGGCGCCAGGAGGTGTCGGATTCACCATCCGATGACTCCAAGGCACACTCCTCCCATGAAGACGAGGAGGAGGAAGAAGAGACCTCTCCCCCCTAGCGGGGGGAGGGAAGAAACGGAAGGCCGCCCCAACCGGGGAGGCCGAAGGGTCCAAGAGGGGGATGACCCCTCCTCCGGACTACTCCACCAATGCCGATGACGGCGAAGAGGAGTGGTCGCACAGGGCCAAGCCCCTGGCGAAATCGTAAGTATCCAAATAACAGAGTGATTCATAGTATTCCCACATTGCACAGCTTTTCCTTACGTCGAACATGATTGTGCAGTCCACCCAAGGCCGGGCTTGATGAGTCATCGAGCGGCTCCCTGGACTCGTCGGATGTGAATTCGCTTCCGACAGCTTCCTCCCCCCACCCTACGGACGGCGCTGAGGTGGCGTCCCAACAGGTTCCAAGCCAGGAGGAGGTGGTCCTAGAGGCGCCGCAAGGCAACCTCCCGGACTCCAGGCGTAAAGGGGATAGAACCCCCAAGGGCTCCAAGTCCGGCCTTGAGCCGGACACCGCGCTAGAACCTTCAATGGTTCTGGACTCCGGCAGGCAGCCTCCTTCCAAGAGGAGCAAGCCTACTGAGTCGGTGACCTCCATCCAACCGGAGGCACTGGACAATTTGCTGGAGACGCTTAACGGCGCCTCCATCGACGAGGAGCACCGCACTGTTATGAGTGTGGTGATCCAGAAGGTTCGGTCCGCCAAGAGCGGACTGACTGAAGCCTGTGCCAGCCTTCTAACAGGCTTTGAGGTAAGTAAAGAATATGTAAAAATATTACTGCATAGACAGTAGCCCCTGATGCTCTGTTCGGTGTTCGGAAAGAAAAGCCGAATAGAGGATCTACTAATCGCAGGAGTCTAACATAATCAAGTCAATATGCGTATGCAGGCTTCGCTGCTGGCCTCCACCACACTGACTGCGGAGGTGGATATGCTGAAGCAGAACCTCGAGCGGTCCGAGCAAGAGCTCGGCCTAGCCAAGTAGGAGTTCGAGGAGAAGGAAGGTAAGAAATACCTTATTGAAATATGTGAAAGGTGCAATTGCAAAAAGTGACAGGATTAACGCGGCTATTGTAGGGGCCACAACTGAGGTGGCGACCCTTAAGCAAGCGCTGTCTGAGGCCAAAAAGAGGGCGGCCACGAAGCGCACTGAGTGGGAGAAGCATGAGACGTAGGTTGGCGAGGTGCGGCAAGAGCTCCAGGCTCTCATGAAAAAACATGAGAGTTTGGAGCTTGACTCGGAGACGCGAGAGTCTGAGCTCGCGGCGGCCATTGAAGATGCCAAGTCTGCCAAGGCCGAAGCCAAGAAGGCCCTCCAGGAGGTTGAGGCAATAAAAAAGATAGCGGTGGGTAAGGCATTCTTTATGCAAAGCAGGCACATAAAAGTGAATTACTTGTTACTTACCCGAATCCGGAGCTCTCCAGGAGCCTTCGCAGACTTGCCCCGTAGCGTGTCGGATGCCGCCGCCTTCTACCGCGCCGAGGAGGGAAGCTCGATGGAGAAGGTGTTCTGGTCTCAGTATGCTGAGGCTGAACACCCGGTGCCCTTAAGCGACCAGCTGAAACAGCTGGTCGAGCTCCATAAGGTGGACGAACAGGCCATGAAGGGCCTCATAGTCCGGCTGTGGCCTGGAGAGGCCATGACTGGGAGCTACTTCGGGCTGGTGAGGCGGCTGGTGGAGGCCTGTCCAAGGCTCGAAGTCATCAAGCGCTCCGTATGCATTGAGGGTTCCCATAGGGCGCTTGCCCGTGCGAAGGTGCACTGGGGCAAGCTGGATGCTGAGAAGCTTGTGAAGGACGGGCCAACGCCGGGCAAGGAGCATCGCAAGCCCGAGATGTATTATGAGGGCGTTCTGAAGGGTGCCCGCCTTGTGGCGGATGAATGTTCCATGAATGTAATTTTTCAGTGAACTCGCTCGTTTTGTCCTGTGCGCTGAAAACTTGTTCATGTGCGCTAAGCAATGCTTTTTGAATTTAAAATATTACCTTATGTGCGGCCGTTCATCAAATTTGAGAGATGGCGAGTCGTCGGCTTCTGCCCCCATGGCACGAGTGCTGGGGTGTTCGGGATAAACATGAGCGCTCTTTTTCCCATTCTTGGGTCCTTCGAGGGAGGCGCTCAACACAACGAACAAGGCAATCAGACTATAGTGCTTGAACACTCTCACTTAGCCATAGAATTCTATAATTTTAAATTTCGGCGAAGCCCCTAGTGTTCGGAAGACCGAGTTCGGGGCGCTATCCACGCCTAGGCCGGACAAAGCCAACTCCTCGCTCTAAGCGGCATAAGTCTTTAGGGACTCGAAAACCTCTAGAACAGCGACCAGCTCTCGCCTCATCATGACGGTCAGTTTTAGCTTTCTCTACTGAGGTGCTTAGCCCAACTCAACTGGGGCACAATCGCAGTAGTTCTCCTAGTGCTACCTTAGCCGATATGATGGAACGTAAGGTACCAAAACATAGGAGCCGGGCAAACCCAACTATTGACCCAAGACATGATTCGGAGCCGATGCATATAATGCTATAAGTTCGTGGTGCCGCACTTGTGAAAGTGTTCGGACTTCTCACACCATGTTGTGGGGTACTTAAGCCCCTGGCGTATTGGTCGTACCAAAGTGTACGGGTGCAACATGTCATTAATGAACATATATTCGTAAAAAAGAGGTAATGCAATAATAGACGGAAGCTATGGATTGTTTATTTAAAAAAGCTGCAATCAAAGCAGAACAATACAAATAGTGCGATAAGCAAAAGATGGGACTATCAAATATGTCCTTTCCAGGGGCGAGCTGCGGAATGTTATGCGAAACAGGTATACTGCTCGTTATAGAGACCACCTTAGAGTTCCGTAGTGCAGCGTAGCTTTCTGCTTCCCTGGTTGTATCATTTCTGCGGCAATTGTACTGCCGGACAAGCCTTCCGAAGAATGGAGTCCTGAAAATAAGAGAAAATTAAGAAATTGGCAGCCCCTAGTGCGGTTTAGGCCGCGTTTCGGGCGTGCCGTGATGGTGCCCCTCCCCCTGTGCCCATGGTATTTCTAGAGCGTAGTTATGTACGCGGAACACTGGTTTCGCAAGTTCGCGAGGGCTGGGGTTGGGGCCGCATTGCTACGCTTGCTCGGAACGTGCCAGGCAGTCTTGTTGTAGGTTACTCCAAGCACGCTTGACAGTGTCCAGACGTTTAATGGCCGGACTAGAGAATTTCCTTGAGAGGCTGCTTTGTACTTCCGCTACGATAGCCGCCGTATGCTCCTTCGTTCAGAGAGAGCGTTCGGTGTTTCCATTGACCGTGATGACGCCTCGAGGGCCTGGCATCTTGAGCTTGAGGTATGAGTAGTGCAGCGCCGCATTGAACTTGGCAAATGCGGTTCGCCCGAGCAGTGCGTGATAGCCACTGCGGAACGAGACTATGTCGAAGATTAACTCCTCGCTTCGGAAATTATCCGGAGATCCGAAGACCACTTCAAGTGTAACTGAGCCTGTACAATTGGCTTCTACACCTGGTATGACGCCTTTAAAGGTCGTTCTGGTGGGTTTAATCCTCGAGGGATCGATGCCCATTTTCCGCACTATATCCTGATAAAGCAGGTTCAGGCTGCTGCCGCCGTCCATAAGGACTCTAGTGAGGTGAAATCCGTCAATAGTTGGGTCTAGAACCAATGCGGTGAATCCGCCATGACGGATGGTAGTGGGGTGGTCCCTTCGATCAAAAGTGATCAGGCAGGAAGACCATGGGTTGAACTTTGGGGTGACTGGCTCCATCGCGTATACGTCCCTTAGCACATGCTTCTGCTCCCTCTTGGGGACGTGGGTTGCGTATATCATGTTCACCGTCCACACTTGTGGGGGAAACCTTTCTGTCCACTGTTGTTCGGCGGCCGGGGCTCCTCCTCGTCATCGCTATCAACCCCTTGTCTCTGCTTTCGGCATTTAACTTTTCTGCCTACTTGAACACCCAACAATCCCTGTTGGTGTGATTGGCTGGTTTTTTCAGGGGTGCCATGTATCTAGCATGAGCGGTCGAGTATTCGGTCCAAACTGGACGGGCCTGGAGTATTTCTTTTGAATGGCTTTTTCCGCTGACCGGGTTTAGAGCCTTTGAATCCGGCATTAACAGTCGTATCCTTAGTATTGTCGCCGTTAATGCGGCGCTTTTGCTTGTTGCGATGCGACCTGCCACTGCTGTCCTTGGTATCCGAATTACCAGGGCTCTTGGTCATGTTATTGCAGCGAGCTAGCCAGCTGTCTTCTCCCGTGCAAAAGCGGGTCATAAGTGTTGTGAGGGCTGCCATAGATTCTGGCTTTTCCTGTCCTAGGTGCTGTGCAAGCCACTCGTCGCGGATGTTATGCTTGAAGGCTACTAGGTCCTCTGCGTCCGGACAGTCGACGATTTAATTTTTCTTGGTTAGGAATCGTGTCTAGAATTGTCTGGCCCATTCCTCTGGCTGCTGAATTATGTGGCTTAGGTCATCGACGTCTGGTGGTCGCACATAAGTGCCCTGGAAATTGTCGAGGAATGCGGCTTCTAGGTCCTCCCAACAACCAATTGATTCTGCTGGCAAGCTGTTGAGCCAATGTCGAGCTGGTCCTTTAAGCTTGAGTGGGAGGTATTTGATGGCGTGTAGGTCATCACCACGGGCCATGTGGATATGAAGGAGATAGTCCTCGATCCATACCGCAGGATCTGTTGTGCCATCGTATGATTCGATGTTCACGGGTTTGAAACCCTCGGGGATTTGATGATCCATTACTTCATCTGTGAAGCATAGTGGGTGTGCGGCGCCTCTGTATTGGGCTACATCACGATGCAGCTCAAACGAGCTTTGTCTACTGTGTTCGGCCCGGCCGGATTTACTGTATCCGGCGTGACGAGTACCATCTCGTGCCATGGGGCGCCCACGTGATCCGTAGATCGATCTTGTTTGCCTTGCCTTATCCTCCAATATATCTCGTCGGTCTGGCGCATTTTCCCATGCCTTGGTAGTTTTTGAGCGGCGTCGGGGTGCGGCTTGAGTGGAGGGCCAAGAGGCCTCTCTATCACGGCCACGGGGTGGCCGATCGGCCGCATCATGCGCTGGTGATGTAGGTTTAGGTTCTTCCTCCTCTAATTGGGGTAGCAACATGCGCTTTGGGTAGCTCTTGGAGGGGCGTTCGAGTTCGTACTCTTCGGCTGCAAGGACTTCAGTCCATCTGTCGGCTAGCAAATCTTGATCAGCTATAAGTTGTTGCTGTTTTTTCTTGAGGCTGCTCGCCGTGGCCATAAGCCTGCTTTTGAAACTCTCTTGTTCGACGGGATCCTCCGGCACGACAAATTCGTCGTCGTCGAGGCTTGCCTTGTCTTCGGAGGGAGGCATATAATTATCGTCCTCGACCTCTCTGTCTCCCGCTCTCTCATGAGGGCTGGCTTCTCTATCCTCCTGTGCTGAATCTTGCTGGAGGTGGTTGTCTTTGGCACTGTCCGGGGTGTTATTATCTCCTGTGCCGGAATCACCGTTTTTGTTTTGGCGGGATTTAGAACGGCGCCGCTGACGCCGGCGCTTAGGCTGCTTCTTGGATGGGTCATCCTCCGTTGTTCCATCGCCATTGCCTTCTTTTGGGGTGTCCACCATGTATATATCATATGAAGAGGTGGCTTTCCGGTTCCCTATAGGCGCTGGTTCTTGATCGTCTCCTACATCGGCGTCCATACCGTCGATGTCTTCGGAGTCGAAGTCGAGCATGTCGGTTAAATCATCGACAGTGGCTACGAAGTGGGTGGTGGGTGGGCTTTGAATTTCTTCATCATCCGCATCCCAACCTTGCCGACCATAGTCCGTCCAGGGCTCTCCTGACAAAGAGAGAGACTTTAGTGAATTCAGAATATCGCCGAAGGGCAAGTGCTGAAAGATGTCCGCGGCGGTGAACTCCATGATCGGCGCCCAATCGGGTTCGATCGGTCGGGGTGCGGAGGGCTCGGAGTGTGGAGAGGAGTCCGGCTCCTTGGAGTCACGGGCTTCCTAAAGAATAGGGCTGGTGTTCGGTTCGATTGCCGTAGAGATTGCAGCCCCCGAGGCGGTGTCTAACCACCCATCCTCGATTGGTGTGATCGGCTCTGAGCTAGGGGTCGAAGCGGACACAGGTACGGCCTCCAGGGCACTGTTCAGCGGCAGAGCTAAATCATGCCCATCGTGACAGTGCAGCGCGCTCGGCTGTGGCTCGAATGCGTCGAAGATCAAGTCTCCGCCGATGTCGGCCGTGTAGTTCAAACTTCCAAATCTGACCTGATGGCCAGGGGCGTAGCTTTCGATCTGCTCCAGATGACCAAGCAAATTGGCCCGCAGTGCAAAGCCGCCGAATACGAAGATTTGTCCGGGGAGAAAAGTCTCACCCTGGATCGCATTGCTGTTGATGATCAGAGAAGCCATCGGGCCTAAAAGTGAAGACACAGAGGAAATCTCAATGAAAGCACCAATGTCGGTGTCAAAACCGGCGGATCTCGGGTAGGGGGTCCCGAACTGTGCGTCTAGGTCGGATGGTAACAGTAGGCAGGGGACACAATGTTTTACCCAGGTTTGGTCCCTCTTGATGGAGGTAAAACCCTACGTCCTGCTTGATTAATATTGATGATATGGGTAGTACAAGAGTAGATCCACCACGAGATCAGAGACGCTAAACCCTAGAAGCTAGCCTATGGTATGATTGTTGTTCATCCTACGGACTAAAACTCTCCGGTTTATATAGACACCGGAGAGGGCTAGGGTTACACAGAGTCGGTTACAATGGTAGGAGATCTACATATCCGTATCGCCAAGCTTGCCTTCCACACCAAGGAAAGTCCCTTCCGGGCATGGGACGAAGTCTTCAATCTTGTATCTTCATAGTCCAGGAGTCCCGCCGAAGGTATAGTCCGGCCATCCGGACACCCCCTAACCCAGGACTCCCTTAGTAACCCTTTACGACGAACCTTTTGTCACCTCCATAATCGAGAAACATATCCTTATTCTGCTAAGGATAATTTTGACCGCTGTCTAGTGATCTACTCCTAGATCACTATTGTACTCCCTTCCCAAACTTATGGTGAGGTACACAATAGATCTGGTACACAGCATGGCATACTTTATAGAACCTATGGCCAAGGCATAGGGAATTACTTTCATTCTCTTTCTATCTTCTGCCTTGGTCGGGCTTTGAGTCTTACTCAGTTTCACACCTTGTAACACAAGCAAGAACTCTTTCTTTAACTGTTCCATTTTGAACTACTTCAAAATCTTGTCAAGGTATGTACTCATTGAAAACTTATCAAGCGTCTTGATCTATCTCTTGATGCTCAATATGTAAGCAGCTTCACCGAGGTTTTTCTTTGAAAAAAACTCCTTTCAAATACTCCTTTATGATTTACAGAATAATTCTACATTATCTTCGATCAACAATATGTCATTCACATATACTTATCAGAAATGTTGTAGTGCTCCCACTCACTTTCTTGTAAATACAGGCTTCACCGCAAGTCTGTATAAAACTATATGCTTTGATCAACTTATCAAAGCGTATATTCCAACTCCGAGATGCTTGCACCAGTCCATAGATGGATCGTTGGAGCTTGCATATTTTGTTATTACCTTTAGGATTGACAAAACCTTCTGGTTGCATCATATACAACTCTTCTTTAATAAATCCATTAAGGAATGCAGTTTTGTTTATCAATTTGCCAGATTTCATAAAATGCGGCAATTGCTAACATGATTCGGACAGACTTAAGCATAGGTACGAGTGAGAAACTCTCATCGTAGTCAACACCTTGAACTTGTCAAAAACCTTTTTGCGATAATTCTAGCTTTGTAGATAGTAACACTACCATCAGCGTCCGTCTTCCTCTTGAAGATCCATTTAATCTCATTGGCTCACCGATTAATGGGCAAGTCAATCAAAGTCCATACTTTGTTCTCATACATGGATCTCATCTCAGATTTCATGGCCTCAAGCCATTTCACGGAATCCGGGCTCATCATTGCTTCCTCATAGTTCATAGGCTCATCATGGTCAAGTAACATGACCTCCAGAACAGGATTACTGTACCACTCTGGTGCGGATCTCACTCTGGTTTACCTACGAGGTTCGGTAGTAACTTGATCTGAAGTTACATGATCATCATCATTAGCTTCCTCACTAATTGTTGTAGTAGTCATAGGAACAGATTTCTATGATGAACTACTTTCCAATAAGGGAGCAGGTACAGTTACCTCATCAAGTTCTAATTTCCTCCCACTCACTTCTTTCGAGAGAAACTCCTTCTCTAGAAAGGATCCATTCTCAGCAATGAATATCTTGCCTTCGGATCTGTGATAGAAGGTGTACCCAAGATATTCTTTTGGGTATCCTATGGAGATGCACTTCTCCGATTTGGATTTGAGCTTATCAGGTTGAAACTTTTTCACATAAGCATTGCAACCTCAAACTTTAAGAAACGACAGCTTAGGTTTCTTGCCAAGCCATAGTTCATATGGTGTTGTCTCAACGGATTTAGATGGTGCCCTATTTAATGTGAATCTCGATGTCTCTAATGCATAACCCCAAAACGATAGTGGTAAATTGGTAAGAGACATCATAGATCGCACCATATCTAATAAAGTATGGTTACGATGTTTGACACACCATTACACTGTGGTGTTCCAGGTGGCGTGAGTAGTGAAACTATTTCACATTGTTTTAACTGAAGGCCTAAACTCGTAACTCAAATATTTTCCTTCTACGATCATATCGTAGAAACTTTTATTTTTGTTACGATGATTCTCCACTTCACTCTGAAATTCTTCGAACTTTTCAAATGTTTCAGACTTGTGTTTCATCAAGTAGATATACTCATATCTGCTCAAATCATCTGTGAAGATCAAAAAATAATGATACCTGCCGCGAGCCTCAATATTCATCGGACCACATACATCAGTATGCATGATTTCCAACAAATCTGTTGCTTCCTCCATTGTTCCGTAGAACGGAGTCTTAGTCATCTTGCCCATGAGGCATGGTTCGCAAGCATCAACTGATTCATAATCAAGTGATTCCAAAAGCCCATCAGCATGGATTTTCTTCATGCGCTTTATACCAATATGACCTAAACGGCAGTGCCACAAATAAGTTGCACTATCATTATTAACTTTGCATCTTTTGGTTTCAATATTATGAATATGTCTATCACTACGATCGAGATCCAACGAACCATTTTCATTGGGTGTGTAACCATATAAGGTTTTATTCATGTAAACAGAACAACAATTTATTCTCTTACTTAAATGAATAACCGTATTGCAATAAACATGATCAAATCATATTCATGATCAACACAAACACCAAATAACACTTATTTAGGTTCAACAGTAATCCCGAAAGTATAGGGAGTGTGCGATGATGATTATATCAATCTTGGAACCACTTCCAACACACATCGTCACTTCGCCCTGAACTAGTCTCTGTTCATTCTGCAACTCCCGTTTCGAGTTACTACTCTTAGCAGCTGAACCAGTATCAAATACCGAGGGGTTGCTACGAACACTAGTAAAATACACATCAATAATCTGTATATCAAATATACCTTTGTTCACTTTGCCATCCTTCTTATCCGCCAAATACTTGGGGCAGTTCCGCTTCCAGTGACCAGTCCCTTTGCTGTAGAAGCACTTAGTCTCAGGCTTAGGACCAGACTTGGGCTTCTTCACTTGAGCAGCAACTTGCTTGCTGTTCTTCTTGAAGTTCCCTTTCTTTCCCTTTGCCCTTGTCTTGAAACTAGTGGTCTTGTTAATCATCAACACTTGATGCTCTTTCTTGATTTCTACCTTCATTAATTTCATCATCATGAAAAGCTCGGGAATCGTTTTCATCATCCCTTGCATACTATAGTTCATCACGAAGTTCTACTAACTTGGTGATGGTGACTAGAGAATTCTGTCAATCACTATTTTATCTGGAAGATTAACTCCCACTTGATTCAAGCGATTGTAGTACCCAGATAATCTGAACACATGCTCACAAGTGATAACACGTCCACCTCTGGAGTCCTTGTACTGCTGGAACCATTCTGCAGCTTGATCTTTGAGTTGGAAGGAAGCGAACTTGACAAAGTCCTCAGGCCTGACGTTACTGCACTCAAAATGCTTACACAGATCCACAAGCCAATCGTCAGCATCGGTTGCCTCAACACAATTGCTGAAAGTCTTTGGCCCTTTAGCAAGGAACTGGTTGAGTGTAGCAAAGTGACTCTGATTGCTGCCTTGATTCCCATGACTGCCTTGATTGCGCTCTTGAAGAATTTGCATGATCAACTGTGTGTTTGCATTGGTTGTGGCCATCACAGCTTGCCATGCCTCTGGAGGAGGTGGAGGTGGTGGCGGATCAGGATTCGGAGTCGTGCGCGTTGGAGGAGCCATCCTGAAGAGGTTGACCACCATTAGCACTTTGACAGATAATATTGAAGCTAAATCCAACGGAATGAAAATTGCAACATATACTCTTCACATCCGAACAAAATGAACGAATGCATTCCTCTTCAAATGGTCACATATCCATAAATTGAGAAGCCACGTAGAATTAAGGTAGAGAAATAAATCAACAAGGTACAGATCAAGAACGAATAATCGGTAAGAAATCCCAATCTAAAACCAATATCCGTGGAAGAAAAACTAGAGCTACTAGAATTCCCACCTATGAAATTCCCAAACCTTTCCGGTTATGCAACTAGGTGTTGGGGATACAGGGGAAGCATAATATCTCACCCAAACTAGCAAATCCTACATCCAGCTGTATCCATCCTTCAATACATAACCAAGAAACCTTCGGAAACCATCTACCTCAACCTTCGAAAAGCATCCGTTATACAAGTTATGGCGGTACTCCCGAACTCCCGCCCCAGTACTGGGTGGCGTCGAGGTTATCTCACCAACGATCCGCATAAAAGAGATTTTCGATGCCGGCGAACATATCTCAAGTATTCCAGAATTGCAACGATAAAATTATGATGACAACACCTCAGAGCTCAACTCCCTGGGACACTTCCACTAAACCCCTGACAGGAGGCACCAAGACAATGTTCTCATCATAAGCCATCGGAACGATTCCAAGAAACTCGCGTGATCCTAAATTTTTTTTAGTGAAATTTGAGAAGAGAAGAGTCAAAACTCTACGTCAGGATGCCTTACCAGAGCGATGAGGAGACTGGGAAGTAAAAAGAATTCCTAATCTCTCCGATATATAATTCCTAAATGACTCAAAACATTTTTCTAGACACAACTCGGCCGCTAAAAACGATCAAGCAACGGGGCTCCTAAGGTCGGGGAAGGCTCTGATACCAACTTGTAACACCCTCGATGCGACTATAGCTCCCGCGTGTCGAGGCACGACTTAGAGACATAATCACATTGAAGGCATATGTCGCAAGTTAGGCAATCTTCACAACATCCCATGTAATATAAATAATGAAGGGGAGATAACATAGTTGGCTTACACTCACCACGTCAAGCAAGTACATTAATAACATTACATCATCCAAACACTCAAGGCCGGACTACGGCGCCAAAATAAAAGAGAACCAACATGCGACATGGTCCCAATCACCCCCAACTGGGCACCACTATTGATCATCGGGAAAGGAAACATAGTATCGTTGAGAGTCTTCGTCGAACTCCCACTTGAGCTCATACGCGTCACCTGGAGCGGAATCATCAGGCCCTGCATCTGGTGTAATAGTAATCTGTGAGCCACAGCGACTCAGCAATCTCGCACCCTCGCGATCAAGACTATTTAAGCTTGTAGGTGTGACAAGGTACAATATGAGCGAAGCTGCAGCAAGCGACTAGCAAATATGGTGGCTAACTTATGCGCAAAGAAGAGCGAGAAGAGGAAGCAAAGCACGAGCGAGAAACTAGAGAACAACCTGCGCAAACATTACTCCAACACCGTGTCCACTTCCCGGACTCCGCCGAGAAGAGGCCATCACGGTAACATACTCAGTTGATTCATTTTAATTAATTAAGGTTCAAGTTGTCTACAACCGGACATTAACAAATTCCCATCTGCCCATAACCGCGGGCACGGCTTTCAAAAGTTTAGTCCCTGCAGGGGAGTCCCAACTTAGCCCATGACAAGCTCTCACAGTCAATGAAGGAATAGACCTCCTCCCAAGATGTTCCGATCAGACTCGGTTTATCGGTAATTCAAGACACTTCGACAGGTTAAAACAAGACCAGCAACACCGCTCGAATGTGCCGACAAATCTCGATAGGAGCTGCACATATCTCTTTCTCAGGGCACACTCAGATGAGCGCTCCATACAACTAAAACCAAACCTCGAGTTTCCCCGAGGGGGCGCTGCACAAGACTCTAGTTTGGACCAACACTCAGAGGAGCACTGGCCCGGGGGGGGTTTAAAATAAGATGACCCACGGGCTCCGGAAACCCGAGGGAAAAGAGGCTAGGTGGCAAATGGTAAGACCAAGGTCGGGCATTGCTAGAAAAGCTTTAATCAAGGCGAACTATCAAGGGGTTCCCATTATAACCCAACCGCGTAAGGAACGCAAAATCCGGGAACATAACACCGATATGACAGAAACTAGGGCGGCAAGAGTGGAACAAAACACTAGGCGAGAGGCCGAGCCTTCCACCCTTTATCAAGTATATAGATGCATTAAGATACCATAGCAATATAATGATATCCCAACAAGTAAATAAAAGATGTTCCAATAAGGAACATCCTCCAATCTTCACCTGCAACTAGCAACGCTATAAGAGGGGCTGAGCAAAGCGGTAACATAGCCAATCAACAGTTTGCTAGGACAAGGTGGGTTAGAGGTTTGACATGGCAATTTGGGAGGCTTGCAAGCAAGTGGTAGGCATCGTAGCAATGGCATAGCAAAAGAGCGAGCAAACTAGCATAGCAAAGATAGTAGTGATTTCGAGGGTATGATCATCTTGCCTGCACAGTTGTCAGAGTTGACTGGATCCTCAAGAGCAAACTCAACGGGCTCCTCGTTAGCAAACTCGTCTCCCGGCTCTACCCAAACAAGACAAATAAGCAACAAGGATACAATCAACCACGTGCAAGACCAAGCAATACGATGCAAAGATGATATTCTATGCGTGATGCGATGCTGGATGCAAAAAGTCAAGATATGACAGGAAATGCATGAACCTTGCCTCAACTTGGAAATCCAAGTGTGCCACTGGAAAGATGGGATGAAATCGCTTGAAAACGATATAAAGAACGCCGGAATCGGAGTTACGGTTTGGAAATGGCAAGCGATTCCAAAAATGACACCGGTCTGCGATTTACAGCAAGTAGGCATCTAAATGCAATGAGATGAACGTGCTACAGCACCCAAACATGACAACAAAATAAATGGCAGGGATGCACACAAGATGCTTAACAAAAGTCTAGCACTGAGCTACGGCCAAATCATCCATTAGGAGGTTCAAACAAGCATGACAAAAACGCAAATGGTAAACAGATCTCAGACTTAGTGAATTAACACTTGTCTGGAATTTCAGATCATATAGCCCTCTTCGGAGCAACAAAACAACGTGCTACAGGACCTGAACATGACAAAGAAAGACATGGCATGGAGCTACTCAACAAGCTTAACAAAAGTCCCTTAGTGACCTTGAGCCAAAAGGGATCAAAAAATATACTAACAAGCACACGAACATAGCAAAAACATAATCAGTTTTCAGAATTAGTGAAAACTGGGACATGCTGAAACATAACTCACGAAGGCATGTTTACGAGCTCGATGCACTCACCACGGTGCAAGTCATGGCAAGACAAGCATACACCCATAAAGAAGGCACAAAATACAAGCTTTACATGGAAATAACAATGGCATAGCATGCGCGGATCAACTACAATAACATCGGCAAAATCGCAAACAAGTTGACGATCTGCCCTGATTCGGAACGAAGCAAAAGTAGAGCTCGATTGACTCAAGCTAGGTTGCTCCATAATTGTAAGTAAGGACATGGATGGATAGAGCATAACAAGATTAACAAAACTCATTTACTGATCATCCTCAAAAGAGGCACGGATCACTAGGAAACAGCAAGAACATATGGCATCATGAACTAAATAATCCCAGACTTAGTGAAAACTACTAAGTCCCTGAAAACAGATTTACTGGATGCCTCACTTTGCAAGCGTGCACAAGTGACCACACACATCACAAAAATGCATGGGTTGCACCTCTGGAAAGATAACAAAATGCTTAACAAAACATATGAAGGACTCACAGGCATAGCATGCACACATTAATCATGGCAAAAATGACAAAAGTCTAAGATGAACTAGCAGATCTGACAATTAACTCACGAAACCCTTTTCTAATAGCATTTCGGGCATCAAGATGAGCTCAAATAAAAATGATGCAATGGAATGAAATGATGTACTCTCTGAGATGAACATTTTGATATGCTATATGCATGAATCGGAGCTACCGATGCAAAGTTACGGAGCCGCGAACATGGGCATATGAACTAAAAATCCTGAGGACTTAGTGAAAAAAACTACCCCGGATTAGGGTTTACTGTAGCAGATCTGGATCGGGGCACGTTCTTCGAGGTTGACCGGATCCTCGCCGGAGGAGGAAAAGACGGCCGGGGCGGGGAAGAGGCGCGGCTGCCGGCGCCGTTGACCGCGGGCGGCGGCGAGGCGAGGTCCGGTGGCAGCC
>NC_041388.1:407873675-407883016 GCF_002162155.2 Triticum dicoccoides | reverse complement strand
GCGGGGATGTGGGCGCACGCCCATGTGGCAGGCGGCGATTGGAC
Source organism: Triticum dicoccoides (assembly GCF_002162155.2). Taxonomy (NCBI): domain Eukaryota; kingdom Viridiplantae; phylum Streptophyta; class Magnoliopsida; order Poales; family Poaceae; genus Triticum; species Triticum dicoccoides. Next base: position 407,882,972 of record NC_041388.1, on the reverse strand, counting down.
GTGGGGGCTGCGGCGGACGCGTCCGGCCGGGCCGGACGTGTCCGGCCGGCGTGGAACTGAGGATTAGGGTTAGGGACGAGGGGAGACCCGGGATTTGGAAAGGGGGGGTGTTTAAATAGGCATAGAGGGAGCTAGGAGAGTCCAAATGAGGTGCAGTTTTCGGCCACGCGGTCGTGATCGAACGCTCTAGGACATGGAGTAGAGTTTGGTGGGTTTTGGGCCAAATTGGAGGGGTGTTGGGCTGCAACACACACGAGGCCTTTTCGGTCCCTCGGTTAACCGTTGGAGTATCAAACGAAGTCCAAATGATACGAAACTTGACAGGCGGTCTACCGGTAGTAAACCAAGGCCGCTTGCCAAGTCTCGGTCCAATCCGGAAATTTTTAATCCCCACACACGAAAGAAAGCTAGAAATGGCCACCGGAGGAGAACGACGCACCGGAATGCAAAATGGACAACGGGGAAAAAGCTCGAATGCATGAGACGAACACGTATGCAAATGCAATGCACATGATGACATGATGTGAGATGCATGACAACGATAACAACACACGGAGACAAAGACACGAACCCGAGAAAATAAATATAACTTAACGCCGGAAATGGCAAGAGTTGGAGTACAAATTGGGAAAGTTACATCCGGGGTGTTACAACACTCCACCACTACGAAAAGATCTCGTCCCGAGATCTAGGACTGAAAGAACGCCAGGTACTCAGAACGGAGGTGATCCTCGCGTTCCCAGGTAGCTTAATGGTCAGAATGGTGTGACCACTTGACTTTGAGAAATTTGATTGACTTGTTGCGAGTCTTGCGTTAAGTCTCTTCAAGAATAGCAACTGGGTGCTCACAATAGGAAAGATCTTCTTCGAGCTCAATGTCCTCGAAGTTGATTGTGCGGTCAGGAGTCTTGAAGCACTTTCGAAGCTGAGAGACATGGAACACGTCATGAACATTTGCAAAGTTTGAAGGAAGCTCGAGTTGATAGGCGAGGTCGCCTCTCTTGCTGACAATCTTGAAAGGTCCCACGTATCTAGGGGCAAGCTTCCCTTTGATACCGAAGCGACGAGTACCATTCATAGGAGAGACACGGAGGTAAACATGATCTCCGATCTCGAAAGCCAAATCATGATGCTTACTATCATAGTAGCTCTTCTGGCGGGATTGGGCTGCTTTGAGGTTATCACAAATGACTTTGCACATTTCTTCTGCTTCTGTGATTAAGTCATTACCCAAAAGTTGACGTTCACCGGTTTCAGACCAGTTGAGAGGGGTACGGCACTTCCTGCCATACAGAATTTCAAAAGGGGCCTTGCCCGAACTTGCTTGAAAACTATTGTTGTAGGAGAATTCAGCATAAGGAAGACAATCCTCCCACTTCATGCCAAAGGAGATCACATAAGCCCTGAGCATATCTTCAAGAATCTGGTTGACACGCTCGACTTGACCGCTTGTTTGAGGATGGAAAGCTGTGCTGAAGCGGATGTTGGTGCCCATGGCCTTCTGAAAAGAATCCCAAAATTTCGAGGTAAAGATGCTGCCACGGTCTGAAAGTGAGCCACTTTGGTGAGTTTATCGATGACAACAAATATAGCATCATTGCCACGCTTGGACTTTGGAAACCCAGTCACGAAGTCCATCTCAATGTGGTCAAACTTCCATTCTGGAATGGCAAGAGGTTAGAGGAGACCAGCTGGCCTTTGGTGTTCTGCCTTCACTCTTCTGCAGACATCACATTCATTCACGAATTGAGCGATCTCACGCTTCATTCGAGTCCACCAATAAGCTTGCTTAAGGTCCTGATACATCTTCGTGCTCCCAGGGTGGATGGAGAGGAGAGAATTGTGAGCCTCGTTCATGATCACTTTACGGAGGTCATCTTTGGGCACAACAATACGATCCTCGAAGAAAAGAGTGTCCTTGTCATCAAGGCGGTAGCACTTGTACTTGGACTGACTCTTAGCAATCCCAATCTTCACCTTTTTCACCATAGCATCAAGAAGCTGGGCTTGGCGAATCTGGTCTTCTAAGGTAGGAGAGACTTGAAAGTTGGCGAGGAAACCTTGAGGAACAACTTGCAGATTAAGTTTGCGGAAAGCTTCACAAAGCTCGGGTTGATACGGCTTAAGAATCAGACTGTTGCAGTAAGCCTTCCTGCTCAAAGAGTCAGCAATCACATTGGCCTTGCCTGGAGTATACTCGATACTCGGATTATACTCTTGAATCATTTCGACCCATCGAGTTTGCCTGAGGTTGAGATTAGGCTGAGTGAAGATGTACTTGAGACTCTTGTGATCAGTGAAAATGTCCACTTTTCTTCCCAATAGAAGATGTCTCCAAGTCAAAAGAGCATGCACAACTACCGCCAACTCGAGATCATGAGTGGGGTAGTTCTTCTCATTAGGCTTCAACTGGCGAGATGTATAAGCAACAACTTTCTTCTCTTGCATCAATACTGCGCCAAGACCTTGGAGAGAGGCATCACAAAAGACCTCGTACGGTTTGGATTCATCAGGCGGAGTCAGAACTGGAGCAGTGATCAATTTCTCTTTCAAAGTGTTGAAAGCAATATCACACCCCAGAGACCAAACGTACTTGACGTGCTTCTGAAGAAGATTAGAGAGAGGCTTCGCAATCTTGGAAAAGTTTTCAACGAATCTTCGGCAATAGCTTGCGAGACCGAGAAAACTGCGGAGTTGCTTCACGTTCTTAGGAGGTTCCCAATTCACAATTGCAGACACCTTCTCAAGATTCATGGCAATGCCCTTGGCAGAGATGATATGACCAAGATAAAGAACCTCATCAAGCCAAAATTCACACTTGGAGAACTTGGCGTAGAATTGATGTTCCCTGAGCTTATCAAGAACCAAACGCAAGTGCTTGGCATGATCTTCCTTGTTCTTGGAGAAAACCAGAATGTCGTCGAGAGAGACCAAAACGAAGTCATTGGTGTAGGCATTGAAGATGAAGTTCATCATGCGAGAGAACGTCGGAGGAGCGTTGGCAAGGCCAAAAGACATGACAGTGTATTCGTATGAACCAAAGCTTGTTCTGAATGCTGCCTTGGGAATATCTTCTTCACGAATGCGAATCTGGTGATAACCCATACGGAGATCAAGCTTGGAGAATACTTGGGCACCTTTGAGTTGTTCGAACAGCTCATTGATGTTGGGAAGTGGGTATTTGTTCTTGATGGTCTTCTTGTTCACTGGACGGTAATCAACACAAAGTCGGTCCGTTCCATCCTTCTTCTTCACAAAAAGAACACCACAACCCCACGAAGAAGAACTAGGCCGGATAAGACCCATTTTCTCTTGCATATCGAGTTGCTTCTTCAACTCTTTCAACTCTTCAGGTCCGAGCTTGTAAGTATGTTTGCACACAGGTTCCGTGCCAGGCTCAAGTTCAATAACGAATTCAACTGGCCGGTGCGGAGGCATTCCTGGGAGCTCTTCTGGAAAGACGTCTTGATATTCGCAACCGACTGGAATTTGAGAGATGGCATCCAATTCACCCTTCTCATTGAGAGAAAACAGACGAATGGTATTATCCCGAGCGGCAAAGACAATTACATCCTCAGACGAATGAGTCAATTGAATCTGCCTGGAAGCACAATCAAGATGTGCCTTGTGCTTAGAAAGCCAATCCATTCCGAGAATAAGATCAATATCTGAGTTACCAAGAACAATTAGGGAAGAAAGGAACTTGTAGTCACCCAATGTGATAGTAACCTCAGGGACGCAGGTGTTAGCTGTCATCTGCTTGCCCGGTGACACAATTTGCAAGGAACTTTGCAGATACTGATAATCACCCTCATACTTTGATGCAAAAGGTTTGGAAATGAAGCAATGCGATGCACCCGTGTCAAAAAGAACTTTTGCAGGAATATCATTAACAGGAAGGTTACCCATGATGACATCTGACGAGTCCTCTGCCTGAGCTGCATTCACCATATTGACCTTGGCGAACTTGGGGTTATGCTTGACCACAGCTGTACTTGTCGATCTGACAGGAGGAGGAGGAGGAAGACGCCTCTGGTTGAGACACTTGTTGGCATAGTGACCCTTCTGTTGGCACTTGTTGCACGTGACTTCTGAAAGCAGACGGTGATACGGAGCACTCGATCTTGGAGCCTGAGACGAAGTCTTGTTCTGAAAACCAGGGTTGGGTGGGTGGGAAGAACCACTGCCACCTTTGCTCTTCTGCTGATACGGCTGACGGAACGGAGGAGGAGGAAGCCAAAACTTCTGCTGCTTGGCCACTTGAGTAGAGGAAGAAGGAGTAACATCTCTGACTTGCTTCTTGGAAGCATCACACCTCAACAGAGAAGCCTCTTGCTTCAGTGCCATGTTGTAGAACTCATCGTACCTCAAGGGCTCAAAGAGAACAAGAGCGAGCTGAATATCTTCTCTGAGACCACCCCTGAACTGGTATATCATGCTTTTCTCATCAGGGATGTCCTGCTTGGCAAAGCGGGCGAGCTTCTGGAACAACTTGTTGTAGTCATAGACAGACAAAGAGCCTTGCTTCAGATTGCGGAATTCCTCACGCTTGCTTTCAACCACGCTCTGCGAAATATGATGAGCTCGGAAATCTCGATGGAAATCATCCCAAGTGATAACACATCCACCTCTGGAGTCCTTGTACTGCTGGAACCATTCTGCAGCTTGATCTTTGAGTTGGAAGGAAGCAAACTTGACAAAGTCCACAGGCCTGATGTTACTGCACTCAAAATGCTTACACAGATCCACAAGCCAATCGTCACCATCGGTTGCCTCAACACAATTGCTGAAAGTCTTTGGCCCTTTAGCAAGGAACTGGTTGAGTGTAGCAAAGTGACTCTGATTGCTGCCTTGATTCCCATGACTGCCTTGATTGCGCTCTTGAAGAATTTGCATGATCAACTGTGTGTTTGCATTGGTTGCGGCCATCACAGCTTGCCATGCCTCTGGAGGAGGTGGAGGTGGTGGCGGATCAGGATTCAGAGTCGTGCGCGTTGGAGGATCCATCCTGAAGAGGTTGACCACCATTAGCACTTTGACAGATAATATTGAAGCTGAATCCAACGGAATGAAAATTGCAACATATAGTCTTCACATCCGAACAAAATGAACGAATGCATTCCTCTTCAAATGGTCACATATCCATAAATTGAGAAGCCACGTAGAATTAAGGTAGAGAAATAAATCAACAAGGTACGGATCAAGAACGAATAATCGGTAAGAAATCCCAGTCTCAAACCAATATCCGTGGAAGAAAAACTAGAGCTACTAGAATTCCCACCTATGAAATTCCCGAACCTTTCCAGTTATGCAACCAGGTGTTGGGGATACAGGGGAAGCATAATATCTCACCCAAACTAGCAAATCCTACATCCAGCTGTATCCATCCTTCAATACATAACCAAGAAACCTTCGGAAACCATCTACCTCAACCTTCGAAAAGCATCCGTTATACAAGTTATGGCGATACTCCCGAACTCCCGCCCCAGTACTGGGTGGCGTCGAGGTTATCTCACCAACGAACTGCATAAAGAGATTTTCGATGTCGGCGAACATATCTCAAGTATTCCAGAATTCCAACGATAAAATTATGATGACAACACCTCAGAGCTCAACTCCCCGGGAAACTTCCACTAAACCCCTGACAGGAGGCACCAAGACAATGTTCTCATCATAAGCCATCGGAACGATTCCAAGATACTCGCGTGATCCTAAAAAAATTTAGTGAAATTTGAGAAGAGAAGAGTCAAAACTCTACGTCGGCATGCCTTTCCAGAGCGATGAGGAGACTGGGAAGTAAAAAGAATTCCTAATCTCTCCGATATATAATTCCTAAATGACTCAAAACATTTTTCTAGACACAACTCGGCCGCTAAAAACGATCATGCAATGGGGCTCCTAAGGTCGGGGAAGGCTCTGATACCAACTTGTAACACCCTCGATGCGACTATAGGTCCCACGTGTTGAGGCACGACTTAGAGACATAATCGCATTGAAGGCATATGTCGCAAGTTAGGCAATCTTCACAACATCCCATGTAATATAAATAATGAAGGGGAGATAACATAGTTGGCTTACACTCGCCACGTCAATCAAGTACATTAATAACATTACATCATCCAAACACTCAAGGCCCGACTACGGCGCCAGAATAAAAGAGAACCCAACATGCGACACGGTCCCAATCACCCTCAACTGGGCACCACTACTGATCATCGGGAAAGAAAACATAGTATCGTTGAGAGTCTTCGTTGAACTCCCACTTGAGCTCATACGCGTCACCTGGAGCGGAATCATCAGGCCCTGTATCTAGTGTAATAGTAATATGTGAGCCACAGGGACTCAACAATCTCGCACCCTCGCGATCAAGACTATTTAAGCTTGTAGGTGTGACAAGGTACAATATGAGCGAAGCTGCAGCAAGCGACTAGCAAATATGGTGGCTAACTTATGCGCAAAGGAGAGCGAGAAGAGGAAGCAAAGCACGAGCGAGAAACTAGAGAACAACCTGCGCAAACATTACTCCAACACCGTGTCCACTTCCCGGACTCCGCCGAGAAGAGGCCATCACAGTAACACACTCAGTTGATTCATTTTAATTAATTAAGGTTCAAGTTGTCTACAACTGGACATTAACAAATTCCCATCTGCCCATAACCGCGGGCATGGCTTTCGAAAGTTCAATCCCTGCAGAGGAGTCCCAACTTAGCCCATGACAAGCTCTCACGGTCAACGAAGGAATAGACCTCCTCCCAAGATGTTCCGATCAGACTCGGTTTCTCGGTAATTCAAGACACTTCGACAGGTTAAAACAAGATCAGCAACACCGCCCGAATGTGCCGACAAATCCCGATAGGAGCTGCACATATCTCTTTCTCAGGGCACACTCAGATGAGTGCTCCATACAACTAAAACCAAACCTCGAGTTTCCCCGAGGGGGCGCTGCACAAGACTCTAGTTTGGACCAACACTCAGAGGAGCACTGGCCCGGGGGGGTTTAAAATAAGATGACCCGCAGGCTCCGGAAACCCGAGGGAAAAGAGGCTAGGTGGCAAATGGTAAGACCGAGGTCGGGCATTGCTGGAAAAGCTTTAATCAAGGCGAACTATTAAGGGGTTCCCATTATAACCCAACCGCGTAAGGAACGCAAAGTCTGGGAACATAACACCGATATGACGGAAACTAGGGCGGCAAGAGTGGAACAAAACACTAGGCGAGAGGCCGAGCCTTCCACCCTTTACCAAGTATATAGATGCAGTAAGATAGCATAGCAATATAATGATATCCCAACAAGTAAATAAAAGATGTTCCAACAAGGAACATCCTCCAATCTTCACCTGCAACTAGCAACGCTGTAAGAGGGGCTGAGCAAAGCGGTAACATAGCCAATCAACGGTTTGCTAGGACAACGTGGGTTAGAGGTTTGACATGGCAATTTGGGAGGCTTGCAAGCAAGTGGTAGGCATCATAGCAATGGCATAGCAAAAGAGCGAGCAAACTAGCATAGCAAAGATAGTAGTGATTTCGAGGGTATGATCATCTTGCCTGCACAGTTGTCAGAGTTGACTGGATCGTCAAGAGCAAACTCAACGGGCTCCTCGTTAGCGAACTTGTCTCCCGGCTCTACCCAAACAAGACAAACAAGCAACAAGGATACAATCAACCACGTGCAAGACCAAGCAATACGATGCAAAGATGATATGTTATGCGGGATGCGATGCTGGGTGCAAAATGCAGGATATGACAGGAAATGCATGAACCTGGCCTCAACTTGGAAATCCAAGTGTGCCACTTGAAAGATGGGATGAAATCGCTTGAAAATGATATAAAGAACGCCGGAATCGGAGTTACGGTTTGGAAATGGCAAGCGATTCCAAAAATGACACTGGTCTGCGATTTACAGCAAGTAGGCATCTAAATGCAATGAGATGAACGTGCTACAGCACCCAAACATGACAACAAAATACATGGCAGGGATGCACACAAGATGCTTAACAAAAGTCTAGCACTGAGCTACGGCCAAATCATCCATTAGGAGGTTCAAACAAGCATGGCAAAAACGCAAATGGTAAACAGATCTCAGACTTAGTGAATTAACACTTGTCTGGAATTTCAGATCATATAGCCCTCTTCGGAGCAACAAAACAACATGCTACAGGACCTGAACATGACAAAGAAAGACATGGCATGGAGCTACTCAACAAGCTTAACAAAAGTCCCTTAGTGACCTTGAGCCAAAAGGGATCAAAAAATATACTAACAAGCACACGAACATAGCAAAAACATAATCAGTTTTCAGACTAGGTGAAAACTGGGACATGCTGAAACATAACTCATGAAGGCATGTTTACGAGCTCGATGCACTCACCACGGTGCAAGTCATGGCAAGACAAGCATACACCCATAAAGAAGGCACAAAATACAAGCTATACATGGAAAGAACTATGGCATAGCATGCACGGATCAACTACAATAACATCGGCAAAATCGCAAACAAGTTGACGATCTGCCCAGATTCACAATGAAGCAAAAGTAGAGTTCGATTGACTCAAGCTAGGGTGCTCCATAATTGTAAGTAAGGACATGGATGGATAGAGCATAACAAGATTAACAAAACTCCTTTACTGATCATCCTCAAAAGAGGCACGGATCACTAGGAAACAGCAAGAACATATGGCATCATGAACTAAATAATTCCAGACTTTGTGAAAACTACTAAGTCCCTGAAAACAGATTTACCGGATGCCTCACTTTGCAAGCTTGCACAAGTCACCACACACATCACAAAAATGCATGGGTTGCACCTCTGGAAAGATAACAAAATGCTTAACAAAACATATGAAGGACTCACAGGCATAGCATGCACACATTAATCATGGCAAAAATGACAAAAGTCTAAGATGAACTAGCAGATCTGACAATTAACTCATGAAGCCCTCTTCTAACAGCACTTCGGGCATCAAGATGAGCTCAAATGAAAATGATACAATGGAATGAAATAATGTACTCTCTGAGATGAACATTTTGATATGCTATATGCATGAATCGGAGCTACAGATGCAAAGTTACGGGGCCGCGAACATGGGCATATGAACTAAAAATCTTGAGGACTTAGTGAAAAAAACCACCCCGGATTAGGGTTTACTGTAGCAGATCTGGATCGGGGCACGTTCTTCGAGGTTGACTGGATCCTCGCCGGAGCTTCTCGCCGGAGGAGGAAAAGACAGCCGGGGCGGGGAAGAGGCGCGGCTGCCGGCGCCGTTGACCGCGGGCGGCGGCGAGGCGAGGTCCGGCGGC